>NW_027040325.1:76424-250000 GCF_034236695.1 Oncorhynchus nerka | reverse complement strand
CTGAGGTAGGTCAATTGGGTGGGCTATTTACCGATGGACTATGTACAGCTGCAGCGATCGGTTAGCTGCTCAGATAGCAGATGTTTAAAGTTGGTGAGGGAGATAAAAGTCTCCAATACATCACGTGAAGCAGCCACAACTGTCAATCAGTGTCCATGATTGAGTCTTTGAATTAAGAAATTGAGATAAAACTGTCCAGTTTGAGTGTTTGATGCAGCTCGTTCCAGTCGCTAGCTGAAGCGAACTGAAAAGACGAGCAACCCAGGGATGTGTGTGCTTTGGGGCCCTTTAACAGAATGTGACTGGTAGAACGGGTGTTGTAAGTGGAGGATGAGGGCTGCAGTAGATATCTCAGATAGGGGGGAGTGAGGCCTAAATAAGCAACAACCAGTGGGTCTTGCAACAGGTATACAGAGATTACCAGTTTACAGAAGAGTATAGAGTGCAGTGATGTGCTCTATAAGGAGCATTTATGGCAAATCTGATGGCCGAATGGTAAAGAACATCTAGCCGCTCGAGAGCATCCTTACCTGGCAATCTATAAAGTACATCTCCATAATCTAGCATGGGTGGGATGGTCATCTGAATCAGGGTTAGTTTGGCAGCTGGGGTGAAAGAGGAGCGATTACGATAGAGGAAACCAAGTCAAGATTTTACATTAGCCTGTTGCTTTGATATGTACTGAGAGAAGGACAGTGTACCGTCTAGCCATAATCCCAAGTACTTGTATGAGGTGGCTACCTCAAACTCTAAACCCTCAGAGGTAGTAATCACACCTGTGGGGAGAGGGGCATTCTTCTTACCAAACCACATGACCTTTGTTTTGGAGGTGTTCAGAACAATGTTATTAAGGGCAGAGAAAGCTTGTTGGGCACTAAGAAAGCTTTGTTGTAGAGCGTTTAACACAAAATTCGGGGATTATTGTCTCAAGACATTTCACCTTTTCATTTTTTATTAATTTGTAAAACATAATACCACTGACATTATGGGGTATTGTGTGTAGGCAAGTAGGCCAAAAAATCTAAATTTAATCCATTTTAAATGTAGGCTGTAACACAACAAAATGTGGAAAAAGGGGTGTGAATACTTTATGAAGGCACTGTACCTCTGTGAGTTTACATCCATGTCATAATCAAACATAATGGGCCATCAAGGAAGCAACACGCCCTGAAAAGTGATCTATTTTTGCAGATATTGAACTTTTCCCAGCACTCCATCACACCTCTCTCATACTCATGCTGAAAAGAGATGGGAAGAAATTGAAGGCATGGTTGTTATATGGCACTTGTAAGAGTCCCCAAACTACACTTCCTGATTTATTTTGTTTTCCCTCCCTGGGCTCTTCTCCCTTACCTCTTCCTCTCTCCCTTCACAATTATCTCTTACAGCCTGTGAGGTGATGAATGGCTTTCATTTGATGTTCTCACTTACCCTCCACCGAGCACCAACAAATAAAACTACAGCCGACACACAAATTGTCCCACAGAAGAGCAGTAAAAGGGGAAAATATGGGGTCTGCGAAGGACAAAGAAGAAGAGAAATCTGGCCTTTGGAAAGAAAAACATTTGCCAAAAGGTATCAGGCCTGGAAGGCTTTCTCCATGTAGTCCCTTTCCCATGAGAAATCCCCCTAGTGCTAATCTACAGTTATTACTACCGCCGATGGCAGTCTCCAAATTAAAGGAGGGGAAAAACACTTAAACCTTATCATTGCTCCTATTCCCATCTCTACTTTGTCGGAACTCATTGCTACAAAAAAATGTAGACTTCCTCATAAAAACAACGTTGTTGTCTTTAGATACGATGCTGGTCCCCGGTTTTTAATATGGAGAGACAATGTGGGAATGATCCCAACACGTCAATACCAGATTTTGGTACAGCAAATTATGACTTGGAACCCCCCCCCCCCCCCCCCCCAGAATGTAACATTAGCTCACCAGAATAATTACTTTGTCAAGATTTTTTACCTGGAAGGTTAAAGTGGGGCAATAAGCCTGGGCTGGTTAAGAATAAAAGGCTGGAGGATATAACAGAAATTATCAGAACGTATACCCAGAGTATGACAAAACATGTATTTTTACTGTTCTCATTATGTTGGTAACCAGTTTAGAATAGCAATAAGGCACCTCGGGATTGTGTGGTATATGGCCAAAATGTTACCTTTATTTAACTAGGCAAGTCAGTTAAGAACAAATTCTTATTTTCAATGACGGCCTAGGAACAGTGGGTTAACTGCCTGTTCAGGGGCAGAACAACAGATGTGTACCTTGTCAGCTCGGGGATTTGAACTTGCAACCTTCCGGTTACTAGTCCAACGCTCTAACCACTAGGCTACCCTGCTAACGTCTGTATCCAGGCTCTCCGCGTTGCATCGTGCATATTGGCCATATACCACACCCCCTCTGGCCTTATTGCTTAAATCTAACTTTGTTACTAGACATATAACTCCCTTGGAGACAGCTTGCAATCTTTTATGAGACATGACAGGTAGTATCACAGGGAATTACTTCCCCACCATGTTTACTATATCTATATTACATATGGGGAAAATGTACTACTGTACACCAATCCATCTATTCACAGAAATATTTAATAACATTCAAAGACCATAAGCAAACATAAAGATATGTAAATCCAACTATTTGGCCCAGATGTGAAATGAGAACTGTTTCTTCTCTGACAAATTAAAAAATATTGACCTTGTTCAGAACAAGAGAGACGCAAATACCACTAATGTCTGATGTAACCTATAGGAATCTACAGCAATCGCTTGTTGAGAACCTGATCACAACCTGACCTGCTTTTCTCTTGGCTTTCTACAGATCGTCTTTCTCCAGACCATTTCTCAGCTGTCTTTCCCTCAGACATGAAGGAAATGCCAGCGAATGACATTCAGCTCAGTAAAGGGTACATCAGTCCATCTGCTTAGTGTAGCAGCTGTCTGACCACTTACCAAACCCTGTCTGGGTATCATTATCTCATGTTCACTGCCCTTCCAACAAGTGTACTCTACGTGAAACAAATACAAACAACCCCACTAGGTCATTTAGATGTGTGGCGATGGGATACAAGAAGAAAAACATAGCTAACTCTGCCTGTAAGCCACGGTTGTCTTGATACTCGAGATAAAAATGAGATTGAAACAATGCTCATGTCAAAGTATTTTTAAACCACCACGATTTTTAATCACAATAGAACATTTCACCATCACGCAAAAGCACCGGAGCCAAGTCACAGTACCTATCAAGTTTGAGAAGAAGCACTATATATACAAAAGCATATGGACACCCCTTCAAATGAGTGGATTTGGTTACTTCAGCCACACCTGTTGCTGACAGGTGTATAAAATCGAGCACACAGCCATGCAATCTCCATAGACAAACATTGGTAGTAGCATGGCCTTACTGAGGAGCTCAGTGACTTTCAATGTGGCATAGGATGCCACCTTTCCAACAAGTCATTTGGTCACATTTCTGCCCTGCTAGAGCTGCCCCGGACAACTGTAAGTGCTGTAAATGTGAAGTGGAAACATCTGGGAGAAACAACGGCTCAGCCGCAAACTGGTAGGCCACACAAGCTCACAGAACGAGACTGCTGAGTGCTGAAGAGCGTAGCACGTAAAAGTTGTCTGTCATCGTTTTCAACACTGAGTTCCAACAGTTATTGCTTCCTCATCACAATAACTGTTCGTCGGGAGCTTCATGAAATGGGTTTCCATGACCGCGTAGCCAGACACAAGCCTAAGATCACCATGAGCAATGCAAAGCGTCGGCTGGAGTGGTGTAAAGCTCATCGAATACCTTTGAGATTAATTGGAATGTCGACTGCAAGCCCAATCGCCCAACATCAGTGCCCGACCTCACTAATGCACTTGTGGCTGAATGGAAGCCAATCCCTGCTGCAATGTCACAACATCTAGTGGAAACCCTTCCCAGAGGAGTGGAGGCTGTTATAGCAGCAAAGGTGGAACCAACTCCATATTATTGCCTATGATTTTGGAATGAGATGTTCGACGAGCATAAACTTTTGGTCATGAAGTGTACTTGGTTTGTAATTAGCAAATGGTAAAATAAAAAGGACAATCTTCCGCAAGGTATTCTGCAGAAGTGGATCCGCAATCAGCAAAGTGCCGGAGCACACTGCAGCATTTTACTTTAACAAGGAAACTAAACCAATGTATAAGGAGGGGGATAAATCATTCAAATCACCTGTCTCTGAAGCCCTTGGTGAATTTATCACAGAGAGGGGAATAGCAGGTCTCAGAGAACTTTACAGGGCTCTCAATAATCATATGAATAATATAGAGAGAGCGTCATTAAGGCTGGCCTGCATTCTGATCCTAAATCGATGCATCAAGAATAAATTAAATGCCGGAGCGAGGGAGAACAGGAGAGCAGGGGAACTGACTTCGGTGCGATTAGAAGGTGATTAGAACAATGTCTCTATAAATTACTACACTGCCTGAGAATGTGCTGTATTAGGGGAAACAAGGGAAACAAGGGAAACAAGGGAGCCTATTTACTAGCTCGAATTTGGCTGCAAGCTAAGGTATTCGCGAAATGGTCTGATAAAGAGTATTCGAAATGTTTGTGGTCTATTTTCAGCAAAATCACAAGGAGATAAGTATTTCAGTGTATTTATGCAAATATTCGCTACTGTGTGAAACACTGGAATCCTTTTCACAATACTGTAATATCAACAGGCAATGGGCCTCATTCACTAATGGCGCCGGAGGAGATGGCTGCCATTTTACGGGCTCCTAACCAATTGGGCTATTGTGTGTGTTTTTTTGCGTTATTTCTAACTTATTCTGTACATAATGTTTCCTCCACCGTCTCTTATGAATGAAAAGAGCTTCTGGAAATCAGAACAGCAATTACTCACCTCGTACTGGATGAAGATTTTTTCTTTAACGTGTCGGACACAAAGGATTTACTTCCGACACAGGACAAGGCCCAAATCCCCGTCATTCTTATGATGACGGAGATATTGGGGACGTATGTCGGGGTGCCTTGTAAGGATCCAATGGCGAGTGGTTAATCTGCCTCTACCATAAGTCCCATTAGCCAACGTGCAATCATTGGATAATAAAACGGATGAGCTCTGACTAACCTACCAAAGGGACATTAAAATCTGTAATGGGTTTTCCATGCATCGGCAAGATATAATAACTGCCTCCGGTAAGAAAAGGGATGGAGTTCTGTGTCTATTTATAAATAACAGCTGGTGTCCGAAATCTAATATTAGGGAAGTGTCAAGGTTTTGCTCACCTGAGGGAGAGTATCTCATGATAAGCTGTAGACCACACTATTTACCAAAAGTTTTCATCTATATTTTTCATAGCTGTTGTCATGACGTTGCCCTCCTTGGGTATAGAAAGCCCCACCCCCCTCTCTCTGCCTCTCTCACCAGACCATGTTTCTCTCAATCACGGGAGTACAAAGGTTGTAGACCATTGCTGAGTCTTTTAACCATACCACATGGTTATACTCTTAGACTATCGATACCGACAGAATAAGACCAACTCTTTGATATTAATTACTAGTCTGCAGCTAGGAATTCGGTATCATTGAACGCGAAGAACGACAACCGCCGAAACATCCATTTTATAACGAATGAAGGAATGTCACTCTGAACAATCCACTCTAACCACAACCGAGAGAGAGAGGGAGAGAGACGGACAATTCTACAAAAGAAACTAACTTTTCACCAGCGATCAAGACGACACACTGAGCGTAAATATATATATATTGATTGCAATTGTTCCCGAATGAGTGAGCGTTCATGTGCAAAGGATTAACATTTCAATTGTTATAATTATCACTCTGTGGTGACTTCTTAGTCGACCCCCACTTCCCCTTTTGTCTAACAAGCCGCCATGCCGGTTTAGCCCACTAGGGCACATTCTCCTATCATTTCTTGTAACCATATTTACTGTTTGTTTATGCATTTCTGTGAATTACTTAGTTAGTAATAAATAAATGATTTAAGACAATTGATGTATGGATGACTCATAGTGAAGACTGGGTTCGTGCAGATAACCAACAATTTACAACGTTTGGATTGAGACTAATGTGAGGTAAAGTAAATAATTCATTAATCAGAAGACTATGGACTAATATCTGAAAGGTTATATTAGGAAATGATAACCTTGTAATCTGAATAATTTCCTTGGTGCTCCGACTTCCTAGTTAATTACAGTTACATGATTAATCAATTTGATCGCGTAATACTAATTACAGAGAATCTTTGATAAAAACTAAAAGTCTTCATTTAATGATAGTAAAGACACGACACTGTCTATTTACCACCACAAACCGATGCTGGCACTAATACCACACTCAACCAGCTGTATAAGGCCATAAGCAAACAAGAAAATACTCATCCAGAGGCGGCGCTCCTAGTCGCCGGGGACTTTAATGCAGGGAAACATAAATCTGTTTTACCTCATTTCTACCAGTATGTTACATGTGCAACCAGAGGAAAAAAACTCTAGACCACCTTTACTCCAAACACAGAGATGAGTACAAACTCTCCCTCGCCCTCAATTTTTGCAAATCTGACCATAACTCTATCCACCTGATTCCAGCTTACAAGCAAAAACTAAAGCAGGAAGAACCAGTGACTTGCTCAATACGGAAGTGGGCAGATGATAAAGATGCTAAGCTACAGGACTGTTTTGCTAGCACAAACCAGAATATGTTCCGTGATTCTTCCGATGGCATTGAGGAGTACACCTCATCAGTCACTGGCTTCATCAATAAGTGCATCAATGACGTCGTCCCACAGTACGTACATATCCCAACCAAAAGCCATGGATACAGGCAACATCTGCACTGAGCTATAGGGTAGAGCTGACGCTTTCAAGGATTGGACTCCAACCCGGATGCTTATAAGAAATCCCTCGATGCACTCCAACGAACCATCAAACAGGCGAGCATCAATACAGGACTAAGATTGAATCCGACGCTTGTCGGATGTGGCAGGGCTTGCGAACTATTACGGACTACAAAGAGCTGCCCATTGACACGAGCCTACCAGACAAGCTAAATGACTTCTATGCTCGCTTCGAGGCAAACAACACTGAAGCATGTATGAGAGCACCAGCTGTTTCGGACGACTGTGTGATCACGCTCTCCGTATCCAATGTGAGTAAGACCTTTAAACAGATCAACATTCACAAGGCCACAGGGCCAGAAGGATTACCAGGAAGTGTACTGCAAGCTTGCGCTGACCAACTGGCAAGTGTCTTCCCTGACATTTTCAACCTGTCCCTGACCGATAATGTGTCAAGCAGACCACCATGGTCCCTGTGCCCAAGAACACCAAGGTAACCCACCTAAATTGCTTGTAGCACTGATGTCTATAGCGATGAAGTGCTTTGAAAGGCTAATCATGGCTCACATTATCCTAGAAATCGTAGACCCACTCCAATTTGCATTCTGCCCATACAGATCCACAGATGACACAATCTCTATTGCACTTCACACTGCCCTTTCTCACCTGGACAAAAGGAACACCTACGTGAGAATGCTATTTATTGACTACAGCTCAGTGTTCAACACCATAGTGCCCTCAAAGCTCATCACTAAGCCAAAGACCCTGGGACTAAACACCTCCCTCTGCAATTGGATCCTGGACTTCCTGACGAGACTACCTATAGGGAGGAGGTCAGAGACCTGGCAGTGTGGTACCAGGATAACAACCTCTCCCTCAATGTGATCAAGACAAAGGAAATGATCGTGGACTACAGGAAAAGGAGGGGCACGACCCCCATTCTCATTGACGGGGCTGTAGTGGAGCAGGTTGAGAGCTTCAAGTTCCTTGGTGTCCACAACACCAACAAACTATCATGGTTCAAACACACCAAGGAAGTCGTGAAGAGGGCACGACAATGCCTATTCCCCCTCTGGAGACTGAAAAGATTTGGCATGGGTCCTCAGATCCTCAAAAGGTTATACAGCTGCACCATCGAGAGCATTCTGACTGGTTGCATCACTGCTTGGTCTGGCAACTGCTCGGCCTCCGACCACAAGGCACTACAGAGGGTAGTACGTACGTCCCAGTACATCACTGGAGCCAAGCTTCCTGCCATCCAGGACCTCTATACCAGGTGGTGTCAGAGGAAGGCCATACAAATTGCCAAAGACTCCAGCCACCCAGGTCATAGACAGTTCGCTCTGCTATCGCACGGCAAGCGGTACCGGAGCACCAAGTCTAGGTCGAAAGTGATTCTTAACAGTTTATACCCCCAAGTCATAAGACTCCGGAACAGCTAATCAAATGGCTACACAGACAATTTGCATTGATTTTTTATGCTGCTGCTAATATTTGTTTATTATCTACGCATCATCACTTTACCTCCACCTACATGTACATATTACCTCAATTACCTCGACTAATCTGTACCCCCGCACATTGACTCTTTACCGGTACCCCTTGTATATAGCCTCGCTACTGTTATTTTATTGTTGCTCTTTAATTATTTTTTATTTATATATAATTATATATATATTTTTAACTTAAGTTTATTTTAGTAAATAATTTGAGACTTGTTTTTCTTATAACTGCATTGTTGGCTTGTAAGTAATAATTTCACCATAAGGCCTACACCTGTTGTATTTAGTGCTTGTGACAAATACAGTTTGATTTCATTTAATTTCATTCACACCTAGAGATGCACATGACAAACAAACTTCCATATTTATCAAATATCTCTAAAGAACCAGGGAAAACAAAGTCTTCATGATGTCCTGCATTGTTGAACGACCACCACAAAACAGTGTGTGGTCTCAATTGATAGAGATTAGAGTGCATGCCTCGACGCCTACAGATAGTTAGACCCTGCAGCTATGAAAAAAAGTCATTTTGACAAGGAAATACGCCTACGGTTGCAGCACTGCATCGGGATGTCGTGCTCCATTTTCAGATGTACACACATAAAGTTGACCACTCTTTTGGACCTACATGTGCGACATTCTAGCGTCGACATTCCAGTGTAATTTCTGATTAATAACAATTTGGACCATAGCTGTTCTCTCAGCCAGCTATGTTCTCTTTCTGCTGGCCATTACTAGTCAATTGGTGGGAGGGGAGATCCCAGTGCTTGATGTTTGTCAGTGAAACTGAATTAGTGCAAAAGTAGGGTATTACCCCATGGGCTATGTCACTGGGATGGCTTAAATCACTCTGGCACCGAGCAATAAAAAATGTCAACGAGCAGATTTAAGACCCTAGCTATTAACTTTTCTTTTCTCTTCACAATCTTCACAAGGTTGACATTCAAAAAGAACTAGGCCCTTGAAGGAATGCTCGTAATCATCTTTGCTTTGTATCTCAGGCCATACTTCTCATTCATCTGTTATAGTTGAAGGATGGCATGTCCAATAAGGCTGCTTATGCTGAGGGTGTATTATGAGGTATTAATAGTTTAAAAAAACTTTGATCTGCTTTAAAAATATTTTACAAATGTACTGAATAATTTCCACCACAGCTACCATAATGCATACTTTCCATCTCTTTGGTACATTTGTAATATTGACATGATGAGGATTGTAAAGTGCATTTGAGGTTGGTGTTACTCTGCATTTGATTACTCTTTCGGGCCCTCTTTAGCCAAATATGCAGCCCCCTCCATTCCTCTCCTCCCCTACCCCCAATAAGGGGATGCCACTGTCAAACGAGGGTCATAAACTCAATCAGATTCTTCACAGGCTAAAACAAGATTAGAGTTTAATCCAATGTACAACAGGGGCTACAGCTCTCGTCACTCACAGCAGCATCGCTACAACATTTCCCAAATGAAACAATAGAAGTACAACATTTTAGCCACAATCTCTTCAATTGATATGGTTATTACCTTAACTCCATGTTAAATGGATAGTTCACCCAAATTACAATATGACATATTCGTTTTCTTACCCTGTAAGCAGTCTATGGACAAAGTATGACAGCAATCAATGCTTGGGTTAATTTCACTGGCACTGTCTCCAAATGCTAACGTTTTAGCACATGTGGGTAGGGGGGTAGGGGGGGAATGGAGGGGGCTGCATATTTGGCTAAAGAGGGCGCGAAACAGTAATCAAATCCCATTGAAGTCATGGTACCGATATTAGCATTTTTCACACATCATGTTCAAATAATCTATAAGTGACTTTGTTGAGCTTTAAAATCAATTTGAATTTGATACTTTTGGATGATTTGGGCATAATGTGTGAAAAATGCTAATATCAGTACCATGAATTTACTGGGATTTGTGCCACAAATGTTAAAACGTTTGGAAACAGTGTCAGAGAAATAAAACCAAAGCATGGATTGCTGTCATACCTTGTACATTAACTGCTTACAGGGTAAGGAAACCAATGTGTCATTTTGTAATTGGGGTGAACTATCCCTATTCAAGTCTTCATTTGATGAATGTCTTACATACAGCAGACAACCTATTTAAATATCTTTATAGAAATATAATCATATATTTTCTTATAGTGACTACCACTTTCACCACAGTAACCTAGAACAAATGATTATATGTGCTGCTAACTTCTGCAGTTATCTTTGGCTGGACGTTGTCCTGTCCACTCATTCTCTGTAGATATCTCATGGTACTTAATCCCATAGCCAACCATGTGCGATATTGGCCACGCTAGCTTGATGGTCCCACTGCACTCAAGCTATATTTTGTTCCTCGGCTTGGAGTTGTGGAATTATGGTTATTCTGCCATTTCATTGCTCCAATTTACCAATGAGAGAAGCACATTTCCCAACTGACAGGCAGGCAGACAGGCATCGTTCTGCTAGAACAGGATGGAAATAAACATACATCAGCTAGGCCTACTAGCACTAGCCCAGTTGATGTATGTCGGGGAGGAGCTGAGTTACATTATAACGCAATCACAATTCCTACCTAAATTGAATTTGGGGAAAGGGGAGGAGCTTCTGGCTTGATTGACAACCACTCACCCTGTGGATGAGTTTTGGGGTGAGATCAGTTTCAATTTCAATTCAGTTTCAAGTTGTAGCCTTTTCCTGCAGTCAAATGACAAGTGGCCTCATGGGTGAAATGTTATTAATATTTTTCATAACTAGCAGAAAATCTGGTGTTTCAATGTCAAACAGTTTTGATATATTTCAGTCTTCTGTGATATATACAGTGTAATATTGGGATACCAACTCAAAATGAAATACATTTCAACTCAATATATGGCATAGTACAGGTGTCTTCTTTTTTTAAGCCCATAACCATGTGTGTGAGGTGTGTACTTTGGTTTCAAAGAAGATTTGTTTATGATTACCGAGAAACACTCCGTGTGACCCTGATTTAGCCCACTGAAGTAAAAGGTTAATGTCACATGCACAAGTACAGTAAAATGCCTTTCTTGCAAATGCCTTTCTAAACCCAACAATGCAGAAGTCAATATCAATATAGTACTACAAATAATATAAGTTAGAACAAAAACACAAGAAAGAAAAATAAGAAAGAAAGTAAGTAAGCTATATACAGGGTCAGTTCCAATAGAAGTATATACGTATAGGGGTAAGGTGACTAGACATCAGGATATATGATGAACAGAGTAGCAGCAGTGTGTGTGTGTCTTTGTAGAGTCAGTATAAATGTGTGTGCATGTTACATGTATGTGACAAAGATTTTACTGAGTTACAGTTCACATAAGGGAATAAGTTAACTGAAATATATTCATTAGGCCCTATTCTATGGATTTCACATGACTGGGCATACAGATTTGCATCTTTTGGTCACAGATACCTTGAAAAATGGTAAGGGCGTGGATCTGAAAACCTGTAGAGTATCTGGTGTGAAGCTTGACACATCTCCTTCGCAGTTGATCAGGCTGTTGGTTGATTGTGGTCTGTGAAATGTTGTCCCACTCCTCTTCAATGGCTGTGCAAAGTTGCTGGATATTAGCAGGAACTGGAACACGCTGTAGTACATGTCAATCCAGAGCATCCTAAACATGTTGAATGGGTGACATGCCTGCTGAGTATGCAGGCAATGGAAGAACTAGGACATTTTCAGCATCCAGGAATTGTGTACAGAGCCTTGAGACATGGGGCAGTGCATTATTATGCTGAAACATGAGGTGATGGCAGTGGATGAATGGCACGACAATGGGCCTCAGGATCTCGTCACGGTATCTCTGGCATTCAATTGCCATCGACAAAATGCAATTGTGTTTGTTGTCCATAGCGCATGCCTGCTTATACCATAACCCCACTGCCACTATGGGGCACTCTTTTCACAACATCAGCAAACCACTTGCCCACAGGACACCATACACGCTGTCTGTCATCTGCCAGGTACAGTTAAAACCGGGATTCATCCGTGAAGAGCACACTTCTCAAGCGTGCCAGAGGCCATCT
This sequence comes from Oncorhynchus nerka, assembly GCF_034236695.1. Classification (NCBI taxonomy): domain Eukaryota; kingdom Metazoa; phylum Chordata; class Actinopteri; order Salmoniformes; family Salmonidae; genus Oncorhynchus; species Oncorhynchus nerka. The sequence continues at coordinate 237,626 of NW_027040325.1, read as the reverse complement.
AAGGTGAGCATTAGCCAACTGAAGTTGGTTACGATGCCGAACTGCATTCCGGTCAAGACCCTTGTGAGGGCGATGAGCACGCAGATGAGCTTCCCTGTGACGGTTTCTGACAGTTTGTGCAGAAATTATTTTGGTGTGCAAACCCAGAGTTTCATCAGCTGTCCTAGAGGCTGTTCTCAGATGATCACACAGGTGAAGAAGCCGGATGTGGAGGTTCAGGGCTGGCGAGGTTACACATGGTTTGCGGTTGTGAGGCCGGTTGGACGTGCTGCTAAATTCTCTAAAACAATGTTGGAGGTGGCTTAAGGTGGACAAATGAACATTCAATTCTGTGGCAACACCTAGGGTGGACCTTCCTGCAGCCAGCTCCCTCAAAACTTGAACATCTGTGGTATTGTGTTGTTTGACAAAACTGCACATTTTAGAGTGGCCTTTTATTGTCCCCAGCACAAAGTGCACCTGTGTAATGATCATGCTGTTTAATCAGCTTCTTGATAGGCCACACCTGTCAGGTGGATAGATTATCTTGGCAAAGGAGAATGCTTGTGCCAAAGATTTGTGCCAAAAATGTGAGAAATAAGCTTTTTGTATGTGTTGACAATTTCTGGGATCTTATCTCAGCTCATGAAACATTGAACCAACACTTTTTCAGGAGCCTGTTGGTGTCAGACTTGATGCACCTGTACCGCTTGCTGTGCGGAAGCAGAGAGAACAGTCTATGACTTGGGTGGCTGGAGTCTTTAACAATTTTCCGGACCTTCCTTTCACACCGCCTGATATCGATGTCCTAGATGACAGGTAGCTCAGCCCCAGTGATGTACTGGGCTGTCTGCATCACCCTCTGTAGAGCCATGCTATCGAGGACGGTGCTGTTGCCATACCAAGCAGTGGTGCAGCCTGTCAAGATGCTCTCAATGGCGCAACTCTATAACCTTTGAGGATTTGAGGGCCCATGTCAAACCTTTTCAATCTCATGAGGAGCGCGTGTGGGGACCATTTTAAGTCTTAAGTCATTTGGAAACTTGGGAACAGGAATGATGGTGACAGGAATGATGGTGGTCTTCTTGAGATGTAAGGATTACAGACTGGTTACACGAGAGGTTGGAAATGACAGTGAATATGCCTGCCAGCTGTTCTGCGCAAGCTTTGAGAACACGCCCTGGAATACCATCTGGCCTTACTCACGTTGGCCTCAGAGAGCGAGATCACCCAGTCCTCTGGGTTAGTGGGGGCCTATCACGCATGGCACGGTGTTGTTATTGTCTAAGCGTGCATAAAATGCATTGAGTTAGTCTGGTAGAGATTGTTGGGCAGATCACGGCTGAGTCTTCCTTCGTAATCAGTAATGGACTGTAGCCCCTGCCAAATGCGGCAGGCGTGGGAGCCTGTGTACTATGACTCCACCTTATTATTATATTGTCCTTTTGCTCATTTGATGACTCTGCAGAGATAGTAGCAGGACTTCTTGTACTTGTTCCTGTCTTCAGGGTTGTTTGCAATAGCACTGTGTGCAGCAGCCATGTCCTTTAGCTCGGTGTTAATCCAGGACTTTTGATTGGGGAGGAAGCAAACCTTCACTGTGGGGACAACATCGCCGATACATTTCCTAATGAAGCAAGTGACTGAGGTGATTAGCTAGTTGATGTTATCATTGGAATCTCAGAACATATTCCAATCAGCGTTAGCGAAGCAGTTCTGTAGCATAATCTCTGATTCAGATTACCATTTCTCAATGGAAGTCAAAGGTACTTACTATTTGAGCTTCTGCTTGTAAACAGAAAGCAGGAGTACGGAGGCATGATCTGATTTGCCGAATGGGGGATGAGGGAGTGCCTTGTATGCTTGCTTCTGGGTAGACTAACAGTGCTCTAGGACTTTTACGCCCCTATCGTGTTGATGGAAGTTGGTCATCACATGTCTAAATTAATTAAAATCGCCAGCAACAAGAAAAGCAGAAACGGCACATTTTCCTGATTATTTATAGCCTGGTACAGTTAGTTTAGTGCAGCTTATTATTTTTCTTGTCCTGAGGTGGAATGTATACAACAGTCACGATAACAGCTGAAAACTCCCTCGGGAGGTAGAAAGGTTGACATTTGACCATCCGGTATTCCAAGACGGGTAAACAATGGATAGAGACTTCCACTGCGCTTGAGTCAGCAGACCATTTGTTGTTCACCAAACGGACAGGCCATTAGAGTCAGGAAAATCGAGAGGCAAACCCCTCCCCCTCTCGATTTGCCTGACCCACTGGCTTGTCTGTTCGGTGAATGGAGAATCCATCGAATGAGATAGCCATGGGGGGTATCTTGTCTGAAAGCCATGTTTCAGAAAAGCAGAGAATATTGCAGTTACAACAGTACCATTGGTAGCAAATCCGTAATCGGAGGTCATCCATCTTGTTATCAAGTGACTGGTGACTGGAATGGAGGGAAAAGGTGGCCGGGTTTTCCGTTCGCCTTAATCTCACCAGGACTCCCCCGGTCTTGCCTCTGTAATGCCGGCATTTCCTCTTGGATACCCTGGTCAGAATTATAGAAAAAGCCAAAGGCAGATAGATGAATCAACATTAAAGCCGGAATTGAGGTAAGTAACTGCCAATCTGATGTTGAAAAGTTATTGTAGTTTCTAAGAAATGATAGTGGTTCTAAGTAATGAAAAATAAACGCCAAAATAATCACAAAATAGCAAGTTGGGTTGGAACTCGCAAAACGGTGCTCCTACTGTACACTGCCATCTTTTCAAATCACTGTTGATGTTGAGAAGACCAAAGGGAATCATGGTGAAAGAGACTAGTTGACTCTGAACACAGGATCATATAGGTTCCAGAGTTTATAGTGTATATAATACAATTAGATGTAAAGCAAAAATGTAAACACAACATGTAAAGTGTTGGTCCCATGTTTCATGAACTTAAATAAAAAATAGCAGAAATGATTCATATGCACAAAAAGCTTATTTTTCTCAATGTTTACATCCCTGTTAGGGAGTATTTTTCAACCTGACAGGTGTGGCATATCAAGAAGCTGATTAAACAGCATGATCATTACACAGGTGCACCTTGTGCTGGAGACTCTAAAATGTGCACACAACACAATGTCACAGATATATAAAGTTTTGAGGGAGCCTGCAATTGGCAGGAATGTTCATTTCTCTACTATAAGCTGCCCCAATGTCATTTGGAGAATTTGGTTGTATGTCCAACCCAGTCATGTGAAACCCATAAATGATTTCCTTATTTTTTTTATTTTGCAGTTGCTGGAGTTGTAGGTGAACTCATGAAAAATAACAAGGAAAATGCCGTACACTACTCTTCATGCTTCAGGGTGATTTTATTGTTACAACGTTTCTACCCTTAGGGCTTCATCAGGCATGGATGCCAGCTTGTTGTTCTGCTGTATCTGTCTCCATGTACGACCAAGTGAAATAGTTCATGCCATTCATGTACTTTGTTCAGTTCCCATCGACAAACCTATTTGGTACGATTTCTTCCTCGGCACAGTTTCTCTTTAAGCTGTGGCCTATGTATTCCTTTTTCCTTGACCGTTACCCTTGTTTCCTTGTTTCCATAGCAATGCCTTTTTCTGTGCTCCCACGCTCACTCTCCTCCCAGGTAGGCACTCACAGGATGACATCATAAACTGGTGGATCTCTGATCATTAGACTACAAGACCTCCCTTAGAGTCTATGGTGAGACATTCCCATATACATAAGTGGTATGACCTTGAGGGGGCCCAAGGCACTATTAGCAGACATTCTTTAAAATGTTTTAATAACAGAACGTTTACGCTTGGCCTTAAAACATATTAAGCGCAGAGTGCAGAAAATATTTAGAAATGTGTTAGTACGTACTCTTATGTGTGTGTATTTGCATGACAATCTCAGACAATAGCTAGAACAAACATGTATTTGCTTTGACCGAGGGCCAGCATGCTATGTTATAAGTCTCAAATTTACAGAATGGTGCTCTAGTATTGTAAGGGAACACATCTTTTGAAGTAAAGTTTTCAAAAATGGTTGGTTCCCTCATATCTCAAACACACTGCAGTTCTGCTGACTTTGTGCAAACGGTAAGTGATTTTAACACGGTAGATAGGTGTTAACACCTACTAGCTATAATAACAGTAAAATGCCACTTAAACAAGACGTCTTCGTTTTAACAACACACACAATGGATGTTATAGCATCACCTTTCTGTTTTAAGGGCTTATTCTGTGGTATTTTTTTCTGAGTTGGTGCTTGCTCCTGAGAAGTGATCCCAATTCCGGTTGTGTTTTTGGAAAGAGTAGGAGTTGTCTTCCCACACTAGGCATTGATTCCCACTGATGCCATGATTCATGAAGCTTAGCCTACTAATGCATTTACATTTTCTATTGAATCATCAGAAGTCCAGCTGCTGAACAACGTTTTTGTGAGGATAATACTTGATATATGTGATGATACTGCCATTCAGTATTATACATTTTTAGGGGAATGCAAGACTATCAATAAACACTATTGAAGAAAGTGTGTGTGTCTCTGAATTGACAATATATGACATTTAACATTTAGCAGGTCCAGTGTGTTCTGACAAGTTTGCTATCTCGTGTGTGTGTGTGTGTGTGTGTGTGTGTGTGTGTGTGTGTGTGTGTGTGTGTGTGTGTGTGCATGCGTGCGTGTACACACAATTATATCAATTATTTGAAGTAACATGCAGTTATGACTACCTCAAGACAGCACTAACCTGACATGAAAAGGGTAATACTACAGCACACCTTTCAAATAATGAACCCACAATCTTAGCTTAACATTGTCTGTTGATATGCCATGCCCCAGGACTACCTGACATGATGACTCCTTGCTGTCCCCAGTCCACCTGGCCATGCTGCTGCTCCAGTTTCAACTGTTCTGCCTTATTATTATTCGACCATGCTGGTCATTTATGAACATTTGAACATCTTGGCCATGTTCTGTTATAATCTCCACCCGGCACAGCCAGAAGAGGACTGGCCACCCCACATAGCCTGGTTCCTCTCTAGGTTTCTTCCTAGGTTTTGGCCTTTCTAGGGAGTTTTTCCTAGCCACCGTGCTTCTACACCTGCATTGCTTGCTGTTTGGGGTTTTAGGCTGGGATTCTGTACAGCACTTTGAGATATCAGCTGATGTACGAAGGGCTATATAAATAAATTTGATTTGATTTGATATGTGCACAAACTTGCCAAATTTTGAGTGAATGGAGATGCATTGCATCCAACATTCACAACAATATTCCGATACAAGATCCCTGATGTCATTGTTTGATTTTGTGCAGAGTGGATTTCGCAAGGATTTCCCCATAGTATAGTATAAACAAGTTCAATACAAACCATTCATCATAGCAGGGTAGAGTTGCTGCTCTCTCTGTCCTCCCTTCATATGAGAAAGCCTTGGCATAAAATACCAATCAATAAGTGGACATTATTCAGGACGACTTCCCATATAAAGGAAAATTTAAAAAAACATATAATTAGTAGATACACCAAAAAGGCCATCATTGTGACACTGTGAATAAAGTTCTCTGAATAACTCCTCCTAGATTTCTTCATGTGTAGATTTCTTCATAATTAGCACTTTGTTTTGTAGAAATTGAGAAGCTCATAGAGATAGAAAGGAATGTTCTTTGTGAGTAAAGGAATTTATTCAGAGTTTTTGTTTTCCATCGCAGCATGCAGTACAGGGGAATCCACTCTAATCCACACTAGTCTAAGGCAGCCTACTGTTTGGGAAAGCTCTAGGTGGCCTAGAGCAAGGCACTTAACTCTAATTTGCTCCAGGGGTACCGTACTACGATTGCTGACCCTGTAAAACAACACATTTCACTGCACCTATCTTGTGTATGTGACAATAAAACATTTCTTATTTTTTGTTTTTGTTTAATACTGCGAGTATTTTTACTTTACACAAAAGAAACACAGAAATGCCGATGTGAGGCACTGAAGAGCAATGCAGACACGCTGCACAGCCCAAATCCCTCTCTCTTTAATTCTAGTCCTCATTGCGGGGCGTTAATGACTTATACAACAGCTGTTTCACCAGTAGCATTTGGGCTTATGATTCCTCCATGTGAACCATAACACCCACAGTCTGACTGATGCACAGCAACCAGTGACTATCTCTGAGGTAAAACAACAGCACTCTCCTCATCAACGCTGTCTTTCTCTCTCTGTCTCCCTGTCACACACTCTCTCTTTCTCACACACATACACTCAGACAGATTCACACACACACACGCACGCACGCACGCACGCACGCACCACACACACACACACACACACACACACACACACACACACACACACACACACACACACACACACACACACACACACACACACACACAGACACAAGGATGCAAGCACACAGTGTGTAATATGTGTGAGAGTGAGAAAGAAAGTAGAACAATCCAAAATAAGCCCCATTGAGATAGTCACATAACCCAGCGGTGATTGGTCAAAATAACTAAATGTGTGTACTGTGCTATAGTAATCCAGCGCTGGGTTAGTGATATAATGCAAGTTGGGTTGGTTTTAACCCAGCCTTTTTAGAGTGGTGAAAGACAGAGACAGAGAGACACACAGAGAGAGAGAGAGAGAGAGAGAGAGAGAGAGAGAGAGAGAGACAGAGAGACAGAGAGAGAGAGAGAGAGAGAGAGAGAGAGAGAGAGAGAGAGAAATGACAACCTCCATCTGCTGGAGAGACAGTTGCGTTTGCCAGCTAACCAACAGACCAATTTAACAACAACACATTCTCAGTAACAGTTACATAAACTTTTACATCTTTACTTGTGGTTGTTTATCTACCTTAATTTCACTGCTTAACCTGCCAAAATGTAATGACCAAAATGTAAATGTAAATGTCCAAATGCACAGTTGCAAAGTATGCTGGGTATTAGTCTAATGACCTCTGTCCCACAACAATAGAAAATCTTTGTCCAAACAAAATTTGGTCAGTTCATTCTACATTAATTGATCTGGTGCACATCAAGTTCCACCGAGTTAAATCAGTTCTACAAGAGACAATTACATTCCGCCATAAAACATGAATGGATTGTGGTAATGTTAATGAAATATGATAGAGCAAAACTTAAGGGCAACCAAAATAAATGTTTTGAGTGTAGAGGTTTCTTTATCTGTCAATGTTAGTCCACTGAGAGAGCGAAATCAACCTCTCATGCACTCTCACATTCCTAATAGCTCACCTTCAAACACAACAAATTGGTAATGCAATGTTTGCTGTGTAAATCATATAGGCTATAACAGGTGATTTCAACAGCTGACTGCACCTGTTTGACACATTGACCCTGAGGTGCAAAAGAAGACCACCACGTGCTCTCTCTGTATCACGCAAGAGCTGAGCTTGTCATATGTAATGTTTTCACTTATCTTGCTGTGGTCATATCAGTATGTTGAGTCTAATGTGATGGGAGGTTGCCTACCTCCAACATCTTGTAATACAGGTGTGCAGATGGCCGAGGGCAAGACCAGTGACGGTTTGAGTTTGCAGTGTGGTCTCCAATATCACATATTTTACTTTAAAATGACGTCAGATGGGTGTCAGCCGAAGTAGGACTGGCAGGTTGTTATTCAGTCTGCGAGAGGAACGGAAAGGCACGGAGATATAGCACGGTGTGATAATATTGCACTCTCTCTCTTCAAATGACAAGTGCTTATTTTTCCCTACCACACGCAACATCTCGCGCTGACGCGCTCACAGACTCTCTTCCAAAATAATCCGTTCTCTCACCTAGTCTCCTGTTTCTTTTTTAAAACATTTTAACCTAGTACTTACATTCATTTATTCAAAGATGTGCGAAATGTGGAATTTTGGCCAACGGTGACCTATCAGCATTTCGAAATTCTTCGGCGCATATTTTCGGGATTGACTGTTATAACCGTCCAAGCTGGGTATATTTCCTGATGTTTTGCTATGCTCTGCTTCTCAATAATGTAGAAAAGTGCGTGGTCATTTTCAGCGCCGAATCCACTGAGGATGCCAACGAATCACCTTGCCTCTCTGGTGTTCTTTTTCATAGCTTTTTGACTGTCTAGTGGAGTAAATTCGATGATTTATATAAAGACAAAGTTTGACCGACACAAGTGGTCAGAGGACACCTTTTGGTAAAAGCACAGTGGACCACCTGTCCACGGACTCCGTGCGTCCTTATCAAATTAATGGGAAGATAATTGCCAAGTTAGAATAAGCAAGCAACGTCCAAGATATTTGCATATTCTCTCCTTTGGTGGTGTAATATCAGGCTTGACATCATATATGGAGTAATTGTATATGCGCAATGTTGAAGGATATAGCCTTAGAATGTTTGCATTAATGACATTTGGAGTAAGGTTCGTCACTTGAGCGTATTAGCCACTATCGACTTTTGTGGAAGCCATCTAAATGGGAGAATACCTGAAGAACTGACTCGAAATTGTTGTCGAGAAAATGTGGATAAAACGGTGTATTGCACGCAGGTAAGAATAATTTAGTCTCTACCTGATATCATTTGATTTTATACGTTTTATGGTAAGTGGAACATGTCTGTTGGTGTTTTTCAATTTATAGTATATTATTGTTTCATATTTCATATACGCCCCTATCGACAAATGCTCTCTATAAATGGCGCCATGGCAAGAGTTATGAGCGTTTGCTGGAATTTAATATTACTTTATCAATTGTAGGGCTCACACAATACATAAATATTATTTATATATTTCTATGGTGTCTTTACTGTCACAATGGTTTTTAGATTGTGCATTCAATATTTTTAATGTGGGCATCAGTCGTACGAAGAATCGGGTTTCCAGCTATGTGAAGAAACTGAGCAAAACTTTCACTTACCGCACGCTGGGGGTCGCCAAACGTACATGCTGTTGCACGACACGACTGCAAGCCCTAGCTGGCAAATAGGTCGAGACACACACACGCTATATTTTGTCATTGCCTAACACAAGTTCAATATGTATGAATTACAAGCCATAAGTTGTACCAGAACTGCCAACCTTGTTCCAAAGAGACTATGCTATAATTAAGCAATAAGGCACAAGGGGGAATGGTATATGGCCAATATACCATGGCCAAGGGCTGTTCTTATGCATGACGCATCGCGGAGTGCCTGGACACAGCCCTTAGCCGTGGTATATTGGCTATATACCACAAACCCCAAGGTGCCTTATTGATATTATAAACTGGTTACCAACTAAATTAGAGCAGTAAAAATACATGTTTTGTCATACCCGTGGTATATGGTCTGATATACCCAGTTTATAATTAAGCAATAAGGCCTGAGGGGTGTGATATATGTCCAATATATCACGACGAATGGCTGTTCTTATGCACGACGCAACGCGAGGTGCCTGGATACAGCCCTTAGCCATGGTAGGTTGCTAGATCGAATCCCCGAGCTGACAAGGTACAAATCTGTCATTCTGCCCCTGAACAAGGCAGTTAACCCACTGTTCCTATGCCATCATTGTAAATAAGAATTTGTTCTTAACTGACTTGCCTAGTTAAATAAAGGTAAAATAAATAAATACATATTGGCCATATACCACAAACCCCCGAGGTGCCATATTGATATTATAAACTGGTTAACAACGAAAATAGAACAGTAAAAATAAATGTTTTGTCAAACACATTTGAGTCATTTAGCAGACACTCTTATCCAGAACAACTTACCGGAGCAATTAGCGTTAAAGTGCCTTGGTCAAGAGCACATCAACAGATTTTTCACCTAGTTGGCTCACGATTCAAACCTGTGACCATTTTGGTTATTGGCCCAATGCTTTTAAGTGCTAGGCTACCTGCTTTCCACCCGTGGTATACAGTCTAATATACTGCAGCTTTCAGCCAATCAGCATTCAGCGCTCGAACCACCCAGTTTATAATAACCCTTGAAATGGGTGACATTACTTGTATATGACAATGTTGTGTTTTTGATACATATTAAAATGTCTACATGCCTAGTCATATTTATTGCATGAATTAGGTGGCTAATATGTCTATGAGATAGCATCATCCGGCACCACTAGATTCTTTGAAGTTTGTTCCTGTGGCTGCCCACATTAGAGCAGAGCTAATGTAAGCACATCCCTCTTGCCAAGTATGCTCATGTTTATGACAGCAGTTACATGGGAAAGTATCAAAAGCCAAGTGACATCTATCGTGGCACCTTGTTACTCAGAACGCACAACTAGTTAAATGCCCCTAATGAACTAGCTACCCCTTCTCACACACTCAACATTAACTCAACATCAACTTAACATCAACTCTACATGAACTCAACATCACACCATTAGAGCCACACAACCAGTGATGCATATTGACTTCTGTGGTGTTCAGATAGGATGAGGCTGGTTGGTTGAGACAGGTTCCCCCTGTGAGAGGTAGAAGAGAGGCGTTTTATTCGTTTTTTATTCAGAAGGAATCTTTAATTAGGAAAGTAATAGTATGGGAGTGAACAAGCTTTTCAGGTGATTCACTGAATGCAGAATGGGAGGGACTCAATTGGAATAGGATTTCATGCTGAATTGTGTTTTTAATCACTAGACATTTATTTATTTTCCACTGAAACAATGTTAGTTAGACATTATGGATAATGTTGAGGGTTGACTTCACAGTCAAACGATAATAATTGTGGACAGAGCAATCATTGCTTTGGAAGATTTAGAAATGAAAAGGCAGAACGCCTATAAAATGATTGGTCAGGTCAGTGACATCACAGCTAGAGAGCTAGAGATCGAGTCCCACAACACACACCCACCACATTTTCCTGGCCTGCTTTAAAATGCCATTAATGACCTTTATATAGGAGTTGGTTTTATCAGGCTGAAATATTATTCAAACAATTCTGAGAATTTTCAGACGCAGCATTCCATATTGAGATTCTATTATTGTGTTATTACTGTTCAGTGTTATCACTCTGGTTATGTTGATCCTAGAGGAAAGCCACAACAATTTGGTCTCCCTAATTCTAACATGTGATTATATCATTATGCGTGTTACCATGTGTGTGCGTGTGTGTGTGTGTGTGTGTGTTTAGGCTAGTAAAGTGCATAAGAAGCTGTTGATCTTAACCTATGAAGATTTAATACCACCTTGTGTTGCTGTAATAGTCAAATACTACAGGCAACATAAATAGTGTAGTAGCTACAGTAATGTGTCTGCTAACATCTGTTGTTTGTAGAATGGAAATGAGACATTTTGGACCTTGTTCAAACAACCTCATCAACTGGAAGCTTATTTTTGTATATATCATTTTTTTATCAATGAAATTACAGTTTAATTGGCTTAAATGAACATACAAGCACAGGGTTTAATTGAATAATACTTTGATGATTACAAATGAAGAGCTTATTTCCAAATCACTATATACACCAATATTTCACTTTTGTGTTTTTTCACCAGAAAGTATAGCTTATGGCAGGGGTGTCAAACTCATTCCACGGAAGGCTGAGTGTCTGCAGGACTTTGATTTTTCTGTCAATTAAGACCTAAACAAACAGGTGAGGGGAGTTCCTTACTCATTAGTGACCTTAATTCATCAATCAAGTACAAGGGAGGAGTGAGAACCCGCAGAGACTTGGCCCTCTGTGCATTGAGTTTGACACATGTGGCTTATGGGGGATTTCATCTGTGTGTAAAATATTAGTGTTCTCAGAATTTTGATTAATAGATTTTAGGTGTTGATTAAAAGGTTTGTAGTTGTTGTTGCAAAACGCTATTCATCCATTCTTTAGCTGGAATGGAATGTTCGCACATACTGTATATTTGACTGTGATATGTGGTTGTCTCACCTGGCTATCTTAAGATGAATGCACAAACTGCAAGTCACTCTGGATAAGAGCATCTGCTAAATTACTCAAATGTAAATGTTTTCCATACAGATCTCATATTATTGTTTTGATTCATTTATTTTTCTTTTTAAATTTGGCATCACAAATCTTTATAATTTTTTTTTATTTGCTACATTTGCTAAAACATAGCAGTACTACATTATCTGAGAGTGAAGTGGTTATATAGCGTTTTGCAAGAAAACATGATTATTTTTCTCTCTGAAATGAAACCATCAAGTGATAGATTTCAAACAAATACATGGATGTCAATGAACAACCCCATGCCATGATTAGATAGTGAAAAACACACCAAATTATTTCATAAATTCCTTAAACAACAAAAGCTAATTGACCAACATTTCTGAAAATGGATTTATAGGGTTTTAGAAAAAAAGCTCTTCAAATGTAACACCAAATTCTTACACCTCCTGCTGCACAAGTTCCTCCATTGGGCTGGAAATGTGGCTGTCTAGAAACGACAAAACAATCAACACAGTATTGACTAACCAAGCACGAATATATTGCTCATTATTCTAATCTAATCTGTCCTCTTCACAGACTAGTGAGAATGTGGTAGGACAGCACGTCACCTATTTGTACATTTTATACCAAAGCCAGTTGCTACTAAATATGGGAATATAGATGATTGACTCATCGTGAACAGTTTCAAATTAGATAAACTCAAAGTAGACATTGTTCCCTTGAATCCCTTCCCCCCGGGGTTTCTCCTGGGACCTATATGCATAGTGTGTGGGAGTGCCCCAAGATATTCATATTTTTAAAAGTGGCCCCAAATGGTTTGTTATAGTTAAAGATAATCTTCATTCTCCCTCTCATTGTGATGGTCTAGAATAATACAGTCAGCATGCATGGCTCATCTTAACCAATAGGGATTCCTCCCGCTCTCCTCCTCCTTGGCATCAATGAGCCTTATCTTGAGCTCCTTTCATGGATGTCACACATGTGATGTCCCCGACGGTGAGCCCTGGCAGTAGTTAGATAGACCAGACAGCCTCTGCTACTGTTGCTGGAGGGGAAGACTTGGCAGGGCTGCCCGGATCCTTCGGGAGGGGTTTAGGGGTGCTATTTTTTGTGTGTGTCTTCGTTAATGAATGTATAACCATTTGATAACTAAAATCAACTTGATTTATTTCTAATTGTTGTTGAATTCTCGAGAAGGAACCTGAAAGTAAGCATTTTATGACGATGTATCTCGTACATACGACTAATAAAAAGTGAAACTGAAAATTATAGATGGATCCTACACATTAAACATTTGGGGGGGTTCTACCAAGCTATAGTGAATCGTTTTAAGAAGGTCATACTGAGGATCATTTTGCTATTTGATTTGACATTTTAAGACCCCTTGAAGGATAGAAAGGGGAAAAAAAGACAAAATATTTTGGGCCTTATTGCTATTAGTCCATACAAACACATGAATAATAGATTTACTACATTAAACAACAGTTAGTCCCCCCAAAAAATGAAAAGGAAGTTTGTTCTGAAGTGTCTGTCCTATATCTGAGAGAGATATGAAAGATCAGGAAACATTTGTCTTTATTTTTAAAATATTTTTTTACTTGTATTTAACCCCTTATTTCTGGCACTGACAGTCTCTATATATACTTCCATATATTTTTTCAACTGTACCAGGGACCTTCAGACAAGTCGTGTGAGGCTGTGTTGCGTCTCTGAGCTTCCCATCTCTGGAGAAGTGTGTGTGTGTGTGTTTGCGTGCGTGCGCGCGCGCGTGCTTGCGTGCGTGCGTGTGTGTGCGTGCTTACAAACACCCTGCACTCAGCAGTCTGCTAAACCCAGGAGGGGAAGGAGAGCTGGTCCCTGTGACACACAGCAGTGACAACAAAACACAAACCGCCAACTTGGACCATGCTATTAACACCTGACGTAACAGTATACATCTCAGTTTGCCCAAACCGCACAGCCTGATCTTCTGAATCTCATTAGTGCGTTGTGTATAGCTTAAGAATTGCCACAACATAGAGTGGAGTTGATCAGACCTCTTACTGTAGCACAGCACTGGCTGTTAATGTGGGGCACCTAAGTCAGAATTGTGATTCCCTGAATGGTGTTAAAGTTAGACTCAGCATAATGACATCAGCATTCACAACGGGGTTACTTCCTGCCTACAGAAACAACAACACCAGGATTCAAGACTGACACTAATTTGGCCCTACCTTGAGGCATGCCCATGTTGGGAAGAGCCAATAGTGGCAGTCTTGGCAGATTTGAATTTTGTTGTTGTTGGTTTCTGTAGGCAGGAAGTTGCCTCGCCTTTCTTTAAGGGAATTGAAATACCACCACAACAGAACAAGACTTTGAGACATTAGCCAGGTTATGTTGTTACATTGTTGTGTCATGGTAAAATATGCCCAACATCTGAAGAAATTACACATGTTATGTGCATGACAAAGGTTTACTTATAAGAGTTAGAATCAAAATGAATATTTCAGACCATCAATTTATTGAACTAAACACCATGCATGTCAACTACAAATATTCTCAATCTTATCCGAAATATAGGCCTATCTCCATTCCATGCAACTGAAACATACTCTATTCCAACTACAATATGCTAACTGCAGAGAAGAGGTTTATAGTGAATTTGTGAGTGGTTTTAATGACCACTGCTGTAACCAAGCCTTGCCACAGTTGCCAGTGTGTGAGCATGTGAAGGAGGATGTGTGCTATTATTTCACTGAAGCACATCCATCGCACTGAACCGAGCCTGGGAGAGGAAGCAGCGGAGCTCATACTTGATTCATGTAGTGAGCTTTTGTCGGATCAATACTGCCTCTACAAAGGATCAGATTTATCCGTCAGGGCACCTCCACTAACTGGCCTGCTGCATGCAGGCATGGAGGTCGTCTCTCAGCGGCCTGTTTTTCCGAAAATACTTCATAAATGAACAACAGGGATTTTCTGGGAATGGTTTCCCTTTTCCCTGTTCCATCCAGTCAGACGGCACAGTAATTGAGATGGCTGGATAGGAGGCGGAAACCTTGAGTATGAGAACTGAGTTGATTCTAACATTGTCCCATAAGTCCAATCAGGAAGCTTGGGGTGGTCCTCCCCCCATCCCTCTCCTTTCGCCATGCAGCCTCATCCCCCGCTTATCTTTTTCAGCATGTGGGTCATGTACACAGTAGTGGAGGACGTTGTGCTGAGGGATTAATTAATGGAACGTCAAAGCGCCCTTGGCTGTTGCATCTTGGATCCTCCACATTTTTTGTCTTTCCAGGCGTAGGTTCCCACAACTAGCGGAGAAGCAACATTACTTCATCCGCCCGTGGTAGCAGCTGCTGCCTGCTCTGCCTTACAGGCATGGTGTGTGTGTGTGTGTGTGTGTGTGTGTGTGTCTGTGTCTGTGTCTATGGCAGGGTTGACTTTTTACAGCTTTTCATGTGAGAACCTCAAGCATTGTATTGAAACACTTGATATATTTTGTAAAATATTTACCACCTAGAGGCCTGCACTGAGGCAATCCATAAATCAGCAGAACCTTCGCGAGAGCAATTTACTCTGAAATAGTGGATTTCTACTGAGAAACCATGACGCTGGGCTAGTTCCCAGGTTCGTAGGTTCGTTGTCGGAAGTTTACCTACACTTAGGTTAGAGTCATTAAAACTCATTTTTCAACCACTTCACACATTTCTTGTTAACAAACTATAGTTTTGGCAAGTCGGTTAGGACATCTACTTTGTGCATGACACAAGTAATTTTTCCAAATATTGTTTACAGACAGATTATTTCACTTATAATTCACTGTATCACAATTCCAGTGGGTCAGACGTTTACGTACACTGAGTTTACTGTGCCTTTAAACAGCTTGGAAAATTCCAGAAAATGATGTCATGGCTTTAGAAGTTTCTGATAGGCTAATTGACATAATTTGAGTCCATTGGAGGTAAACCTGTGGATGTATTTCAAGGCATACCTTCAAACCCAGTGCCTCTTTGCTTGACATCATGGGAAAATCATAAGAAATCAGCCAAGACCTCAGGAAAAAGTGTAGACCTCCACAAGTCTGCTTCATCCTTTGGAGCAATTTCCAAACGCCTGAACGTACCACGTTCATCTGTACAAACAATAGTACGTAAGTATAAACACCATGGGACCACTCAGCCGTCATACAGCTCAGGGAGGAGATGCATTCTGTCTCCTAGAGATGAACGTACTTTGGTGTGAAAAGTGCAAATCAATCCCAGAACAACAGCAAAGGACCTTGTGAAGATGCTGGAGGAAACAGGTCCAAAAGTATCTATATCCACAGTAAAAACAAGTCCTATATCAACATAACCTGAAAGGCCACTCAACAAAGAAGAAGCCACTGCTCCAAAAACGCTGTAAAAAAGCCAGACTACAGTTTGCAACTGCACATGGGGACAAAGATCGTACTTTTTGGAGAAATGTCCTCTGGTCTGATGAAACAAAAATAGAACTGTTTGGCCATAATGACCATTGTTATGTTTGGAGGAAAAAGAAGGAGACTTGCAAGCCGAAGAACACCATCCCAACCGTGGTTGCAAATGGGTCTTCCAAATGGACAATGACCCCAAGAATACTTCCAAAGTTGTGGCAAAATGGCTTAAGGACAAAAAAGTCAAGGTATTGGAGTGGCCATCACAAAGCCCTGACCTCAATCCCATAGAACATGTTTGGGCAGAACTGAAAAAGCATATGCGAGCAAGGAGGCCTACAAACCTGACTCAGTTACACCAGCTCTGTCAGGTGGAATGGGCCAAAATTCACCCAACTTATTGTGGGAAGCTTGTGGAAGGCTACCTGAAACATTTGACCCAAGTTAAACAATTTCAAGGCAATGCTACCAAATACTAATTGAGTGTATGTAAACTTCTGATCCACTGGGAATGTGATGAAAGAAATAAAAGCTGAAATAAATCATTCTCTCTACTATTATTCTGACATTTCACAATCTTAAAATAAAGTGGTGATCCTAACTGACCTAAGACAGGGACTTTTTACTCGGATTAAATGTCAGGAATTGTGAAAAACTGAGTTTAAATGTATTTAGCTAAGGTGTATGTAAACTTCTGACTTCAACTGTACCGACGTGGGAATTCTAGTCAATGACTACAGCTCAGCGTTCATGTCACACCCTGACCTTAGTTGCATCTTGGTCCTCCTCTCTTTCACCCGAAGACAATCGTTACAGAATCACCCACCACCAAAAGACCAAGCAGCATGGTAACTGGCAGCAGCAAGAGGAGCAGCGCAGTCAGGACTATTGGACTTGGGAGGAGATACTGGATGGAGAAGGACCCTGGACGCAGCCGGGGGAATATCGCCGCCCCAAGGCAGAGCTGGAGGCAGCCAAAGCGGAGAGGCGGCGGTATGAAGAGGCAGCACGGCAGCACGGCTGGAAGCCCGAGAGACAGCCCCAAAAATGTTTTTTGGGGAGGCACACGGGGAGGGTGGCTAAGTCAGGTAGGAGACCTGAGCCAATTCCCCGTGCTTACTGTGGAGAGAGAGAGCGTCGTACTGGTCAGGCACCGTGTTATGCGGTAGAACGCACGGTGTCTCCAGTACGCGTGCTTAGCCCGGTGCGCTACATCCCAGCTCCCCGCATCTGCCGGGCTAGGGTGAGGATCCAGCCAGGGCAGATGTTGCCAGCCCTGCTCTTCAGACAGCCAGTGGGTCTCCTCGGGCCAGGATATCCTGCGCCGGTGTTGCGCACTGTGTCTCCCGTATGTCTGCACAGCCAAGTGCGTCCTGTGCCTGCGCCCCGCACGTGCCGGGCTAGAGTCACCATCCAGCCAGCACGGGTTGTGCAGGCCATTAGCTCGAGACCTCCAGTGCATCTTCACGGTCCGGTCTATCCAGTACCACCAGTGCCAACACCACGCACCAGACCTCCAGTACACCTCCACAGCCCAGTACATCCTGTTCCTCCTCCCCGCTCTTGCCCTGAGGTGCGTGTCTCCAGCCCGGTACCACCAGTGCCGGCACCACACACCAGGCCTATAGTGCGCCTCGGCAGTCCTGTACGCCCTGTCCTCCTCCCCGCACTCGCCCTGACGTGCGTGTCCTCGGCCCAGTACCACCAGTGCCGGCACCACGCACCAGGCCACCAGTGCGCCTCCAGGGTCCAGTACTCTCTGTTCCTGCTCCTCGCACTCGCCCTGAGGTGCGTGTCCCCAGACCGGTATCACCAGTGCCGGCACCATGCACCAGGCCTATAGTGCGCCTCGGCAGTCCAGTATGCCCTGTTCCTCCTCCCCGCACTCACCCTGAGGTGCGTGTCCTCGGCCCAGTACCACCAGTGCCGGCACCACGCACCAGGCCACCAGTGCGCCTCCAGGGTCCAGTACTCCCTGTTCCTGCTCCTCGCACTCGCCCTGAGGTGCGTGTCCCCAGACCGGTACCACCAGTGCCGGCACCATTGACCAGGCCTACAGTGCGCCTCGCCAGTCCAGAACGTCCGGCAACAGTACCCAGTCCAGAGTGTCCGGCAACAGTACCCAGTCCAGAGCGTCCGGCAACAGTACCCAGTCCAGAGCGGCCGGCGATAGTCCGCAGACCGGAACCTCCTACGACAGGCCGCAGACCGGAACCTCCTGCGACGGGCCGCAGACCGGATCCTCCTACGATGGGCCGCAGACCGGAACCTCCTACGACGGGCCGCAGACCGGAACCTCCTACGACGGGCCGCAGACCGGAACCTACCATGACGGGTCGCAGTCCGGATCCGCCAGAGTCTCCCTCCAGTCCGGATCCGCCAGAGCCTCCCTCCAGTCCGGATTCGCCAGAGTCTCCCTCCAATCCAGAGGCGCAACTCACTCCAGACTCGACCATCAGTCCAGTGGCGACCTCTAGTCCGTGATCGGCGGTGAGGGTTCCCGCTCCAGAGACTTTAAGTAAGGGTGAAGTGGAGCGGGGTCCACGTCCCGAGCCAGAACCGCCACCTCGGATTTATGCCCACCCAGACCCTCCCATATAGTGTTAGGTGTGCGGCCGGGAGTCCGCACCTTTGGGGGGGGGGCAGCTGTCTATCGTTGTCTCTGATTGGGAACCATATTTAGACAGCCATATTCTTTGGGTATTTTGTGGGTGATTGTTCCTGTTCCAGTGTTTAGTGTTCACGTTACGGGACTGTTTCGTCTACAAATACCTAGGTGTCTGGTTAGACTGTAAACTCTCCTTCCAGACTCACATCAAGCATCTCCAATCCAAAATTAAGTCTAGAATCAGCTTCCTATTTCACAACAAAGCCTCCTTCACTCATGCTGCCAAACATACCCTCGTAAAACTGACTATCCTACCGATCCTTGACTTCGGCGATGTCATTTACAAAATAGCCTCCAACACTCTACTCGGCAAATTGTATGCAGTCTATCACAGTGTCATCCGGTTTGACACCAAAGACCCATATACTACCCACCACTGCGACCTGTATGCTCTCGTTGGCCCTCACTTCATATTCGTCGCCAAACCCCCTGGCTCCAGGTCATCTATAAGTCTTTGCTAGGTAAAGGCCCGACCTTATCTCAGCTCACTGGTCACCATAGCAGCCCCACCGTAGCACGCGCTCCAGCAGGTATATTCCACTGGTCACCCCCAAAGCCAGCTCCTGCTTTGTCCGTCTTTCCTTCCAGTTTTCTGCTGCCAATGAATGGAACAAATAGCAGAAATTACTGAAGCTGGAGACTCATATCTCTCTCACTAACTTTAAGCATCAGCTTTCAGAGCAGCTTACAGATCATTGCACCTGTCTGTAGCCCATCTGTAAATAGCCCACCCAACTACCTCATCCCCATATTGTTTTTTTCTGCTTTGCACACCAGTATCTCTACTTGCACATTCATCTTCTGCTCATCTATCACTCCAGTGTTTAATTGCTAAATTGTCATTATTTAACCTCTATGGCCTATTTATTCCCTTACCTCCCTAATCTTACTTTATTTGCACACACTTTAGGTTCCTGGAGAGCAGGCAGTGTGCCCCTGATGATGCGTTGGGCAGACCGCACCACTCTCTTGGTTTATGCATCAACAGTTTTCCTCTTGTTATATGTCACAGACGGTCACTCAATTACCCCATGTCAGTTAAAATTCCAATGCAGCTGTTTTATCTCAATATCAAATCCTTTATGGGTGACAATTATGTATATTACTGTGGTTGTTTTCAATTAAAATGGGAAAAAATAAACAAAAATGTATTCTTAGCAAGAAAATTAGCTGATATTGTCAGAGAGGTTTGGAACTCTCTTTCTTATTGGTCTATTAACTAATTTACTGCATGGTGATGTCACCATGGACGGCCAAGACTCCATCCCACCAAAACAGGCAGAAATTTCAGGCAGTCTTTTCAAACAGCTCTTTTCACCATTTCACAGTATTATTGCAACGTCATAGTGTGGAAATATATATAAAGGCTTTTGCATACACTTGGCAAAAAAAAAGTAACGTTTTTGAATTCTGTGTTTAAAAAAAAGTTGATTGTTAAATTAGGGCGTTTTCACATGACATTCGGCACCCTGGTTTGGTTTACGGTAGTGTTTGTGAGAATTCTACAAAATACGTTTTGCAAGATCTGAAAATAACAGTTTCAGGGTATGATTAGCAAGACACACATTTTACATGACGTTAGCGAGCTATCTTGTTTACAATGGGCAAAAAAAGTTCCACACGACTCGCGTTGCTGCGTCACAATACCTGGTTCTATGGTCCTAGATCTTGGACCCACTACTCACGCAGGTCCAGGATTAGTTTCAGCCAGGGTTCGTTTGCGTTTCACACATGCTTTATTGCGTGGATCAGGGTGCCAAGCTCTCCAGGATCCGGATCATAAGAGGATATGTGAAAGTGCCCTTAGTCTAGTCAGCTATTTACAGTAAAGTTGTAGTAATCATGGCAAAATTACTGACCAGGGCACTTAGGGCACGTGCCCAGGGGCCCTGACCTCCAGGGGTCCTGACCTCCAAGTGTTCTGACGTTCAGGGGTCCCCCATTGATTTTGTTAGTCACGCTAACTCAAATATCAAATGTACATGCCATGACAAAATGTGTAGAATTGCAGGAAATGAGCTTTTTAGACTACAAAAATGTATCCCACCCAATGTTTCCACACTGACCAGAAGCTGGAAACTGCACACTCCAATTAAAGTTCCAGCTTATACTTATTTCTCAAATAACACTGCTTGATTCATGATGTCTTGCGATGGGAGGAGTGTGTATACTGTAGTGTGTGTGTATGTGAGAACATGCTGGGTGGTGTTTGCTCTAACGCTTACTCTAAGAGGTTGAGCACACAGGCCTCCCAACAGGCTCCAAATGGAGGCTCAATGGGCTCTCAGCCTTTCCTAAGACTTGCCATTTTAAACAGACTTATTGAAACTACACAGACCGCTATCAATATTCACAAAATGGGATTTCTTGAGCAAGCACAAGCCACTAGGCCTACCAAAAAACAGTATTTTGCTGTTACTTTTCTGTTGATGAACAAGTGACAAAAGTGATACATTTTCCAAGTGTCATGAACTAGGGCCCTGTGTTTTAGTTAACCTTTATTTAAAGCTTTTTATCAAACTGTCCCCTTTTCTTTTCATGTCAGATGGTAGAGGACCATCCTCAGACAATTTCTTTAATGTCACATGCACAAGTACAGTGAAATTCCTTTAACAATGTAGTACAGTCCTCCTGGGTGGCGCAGTGGTTAAGGGCGCTCTACTGCAGCGCCAGCTGTGCCACCAGAGACTCTGGGTTCGCGCCCAGGCTCTGTTGTAACCGGCTGCGACCGGGAGGTCCGTGGGGTGATGCACAATTGGCCTATTGTCGTCTGGGTTAGGGAGGGTTTGGCCGGTAGGGAAATCCTTGTCTCATTGCGCACCATCGACTCCTGTGGCGGGCCGGGTGTGCGCTAACCAAGGTTGCCGGGTGCACGGTGTTTCCTCTGACACATTGGTGCGGCTTCTGGGTTGGATGTCGCTGTGTTAAGAAGCTTGATTGGGTTGTGTATCTGAGGACGCATGACTTTCAACCTTCGTCTCTCCCGAGCCCGTACAGGAGTTGTAGCGATGAGACAAGATAGTAGCTACTAAACAATTGGAAATTGGGAGAAAAAGGGGTAAAAAACACAAAAAAACAATGTAGTACTAAAAATAAGTCTAAATATTAGACTTAAATGAGCAATATCTCCAGTATGACAATATCACCAGTATACTCAATCTAGTCTCCATGGTTTAAGTTTAGCATATAATGTTTTAAACAGAAGCTTAGAGAATATTATCAATTAATATATCAATATATATATTATCAATTATAAAATTCAAAAAATTCTACGCACACTTCCAAACATTTTCAACAATTATCTTATGATGGGCTGATTATCGCAACCATTTAGCCACTTATCTAAAGCCTGCCAGAGGATGATGCTTTTCTCTTCTCCAGAACACCCCCAATCGCCCATCTTCCCCCTGAATCCCCCCTCCACAACACTGCTACTCTTAACGGGGGCCAAGGCCCGTTCTATCTCTGGTCCAGATGCTAAGACAGTTATTGGAAAAAAGGGAAACAACAGAGGCAATAAAGGATTAAAATAACTATAGACAAATTTGCTAATGGCCCTAATTTGAAGCACTGCCACAATGTGACATTTACTCAGGGATTATATGTAGGAGATAAGTAATGCATTGATGTCTCAAAAGAACACTCATGTTTTCCAGGCTTTGATAATAGATTCAGTGCCAATGGTAGTATTGGATAGAATGCAAGCTAATATGGAATGAGGCACTTTATATCTTGTATTTCCTCATTCTGTATCCCGAGACTACTGGCACCGCATTTACTTATTGTCTGTGACTGTGCAATATCTGACAGTGTGATAAAATAGGCCTAACCTTTTTTTGTGATGACTGTATGAAAGAATAACACGTTTTTTCCTCTTCTACTCGTGTTAGAATAGGGCACATTCAATGAAGGAAGAGATTTTGTCTGGAGGACTGTAGTGCTGTAGCTAGATAAACTGGGGGAGTGGTTAATGTAATAAAAGAAGCAGCCATGTATCCTCATCATTCATGAATTCCCAATGCGGCAGCATTCATCAGGGTCCCTCCGAATCCCTGTCAGTATTTTGTATACACCCTGACATATTCAATTTGCCTTATCGTTAGTAATTCATTGAGTTTCTTGGACTGAAAGACGGGCTGCCATATTTTTCATTTCAATTACACCATTTTCTGTGAAGTCCGGCTATTGTAAATGTCTATATATCTCCGGAAAATGATAGCTGGTGTTTTACCAACATCACGGATGATGAACTTAATTGTACGCGTTCCGTTCTAAGTAACATTGGAGATTAACATCAATTCAGCTCTTGAGAGACACTTGCATTACAGTGTACTATAGCGTCGTTCCATCAAGCTTAATTCAGGGGAAGAAGATGCCATTGCCAATTAACGTTCTCCCCATCATTCTCTCCAGTGAGCTAACTGTTAGTCTCACTCTAACTATCTGTAGAATAACAATTTACCAGTGATTCATTGATCATCTGCAGAATCAGCATTTCCCTTGAATGTCATGTTAACCATCCCTGACCAGGGTGACTGAGGATAAGAAAGTAATTAAGAGGAGAATGGTGCAGTAGATCTTCATAAGTGCTCTAATAATTCCATCCTAACCATCTCCAAGCCCCAGTCTTAAGCGCTGTAATATAGCTCTCGTTTCCCTAATGATACCTGTGTTCTAAAGTGGAGATGGTGGAGATTGTATCTCATTTGTTGATGTGAGTTCTTGGCAAGGAAGGATCACATCATCTGCCACCCCACCCCATTCCTAAACCTACATCTTGAGCACCAGCCCTTCAAAGAAACTCAAAACAGTATGAAACCACTGGATTTTTTGAGAAAGTTATTAATCACTTGGCTGTTTCAAGGTTCTGATAGAAGTAGCGATAGAGAAATCAGCCATGGAGACTCATTCACTTCACTACATTGCAGTGGGGGTTGATGTCGGTGCAATGTGCAAAGACGTCATAGGGGAACAGAAATTTGACTTTTTGTAATCTCTCTGTAATTTCCTTGTTTTTCTATATATTTTTTTCATAGTGGTCAGTCGTTTATTTCAGTCGTTTGGAGCACGGTTGCTTAAGGCTATTCGGGCTTTAAAGTGCATCTCCACTGACCTCGTCTTAAAAACAGTGATTATTCTGGGTCAGACTCCCTTAAAGTGGCAATGCTCGTATTAATCGAAGTGGGAAGGCAGTGAAGGACTATTTTCCTGCCCTTGTTTTGCCGTACCCCTCAAAATACGAGAGAAAGAAACCTCATGACCCGCTCTCTTCCTTATCTACTTAGGGTAATGTAAAAAAAAAGAAGGCTGCTTATGAATCGCGGCGATACAACCACCCACTGTGGATATTTTGGTTAATTTACGCTTCAGATGTAATTAATTATGGGGTAATTGCCATCCTATGGTGCATGTGTGTGTTTTGCGTGCCTATTTAGACTTTGGGGGGTTTCCAAACCCATGTTGGTGTGCACACACTTCTGATGTTAACCATGATAGTAATATGAAATGCTCAGTCTAATCTGCCAATATGAAAAACATGTTTTCCAATTCCAATCAAGGTCAACTACATTGTCCTAATCCTAATAATGTTCATTCGTTTCTGTCGATGAATCCTTTTAAGAGGCAGCTATAGCATCATTCATTGGAACAAGACTACTGTGCTATTTTCCATCCAGACTCACTGTCGATGGTGCATTGACACATGGTTGTTTGGGGAATGCATCAACATGATGTCAGCTTGTAATACCACAATCTGCTGCTGCACCAAAAACAATAGCAGAGCCACGGTCCCTCTCCTTGCATGCTTGAAGCTATTCATAGAACCCAGGGCCTCGGCTCTCTTCTGCTCTCCTCTTAACTACACTCGTGGGGCCATTGTTGTAATTTGATGAAGCAGTCAAATCTGTCCTGCTGCCAGTGGGCTCCCAATTGCTGTTTCTGCCTGCACTGCCCCCGTGAGTCAGATGAAAGGGATCCTTCCTTGTTCCATGGGCTGTATGTGATCACACAGTTTCCCCCCGCTACACCACTCTGCAACTGTTCAGGAGTTCCTCTCAAGGTAAAGCAAATGCTACCCCCCATCCCTCCCGTCCCTCCCTCCCATTTCCCCCACTCTTCTATTTTAAGTATCATAACCCTCATGTGGGCAGGTGCTCGAGGCTGCCAGTTTCAGGAGAGGAGAGGTAGAATGAATGGATTCCCATTGTATTAGCTACTGCTGATAATTTGCTTGAGTTTCAGATGCCTTTCAATGCCCTTTCAATGCTCTTCATGCAGAGATGAACCTGGTTCTTAGTGCCACGACTGTGGTTTTCAGAATGTCGTTCCTTACCCCGCGTACCCTAAAGGTGATGGAAGGCCTTGGCAATGCTGTGTCTTTGCAATGAAAAACAATGAATAAAAAGCAGCCTTTTCAGACAACTTGGCTAACTTGGTCTTATGTCAGAATACACACAGGCATAAAATGACAGAGGCCGTTCTCTCCCAGTCAACTGGAAATTGATCCTGTTACGTAAATCACTATACTCTTCCAGACTTGTGAAATATGTAATTACAACAAGCTTTGTAATATACATGGAGTGTACAAAACATTAGGAACACCTGCTCTTTCCATGACAGAATGACCAGCTGAAAGCTATGATCCCTTATTGATGTCACCTGTTAATTCTTTAGAATCTAAAACCTTGTGGGGAGGGGCGACGCTAAGATGACATATGGAATTGTTTTAAGATGGATACTATGGATAATTTAGCTATTTGATTTGGAATTTTAGGACCCCTTGAGGTATACCCAAAAACATTACAAAATTATTTGATCAAATATTGATTTTGAACTGTACTACTGTAGCCCATAGAAAGTAATTGAATAACACATTCATAAATGGAAAAAAATGAAAAAAGGAAAAAATCTATAATATAAAACAAGGTTCTGAAGTGTCTGTCCTAAATCTAGAAGATATAAGAAAACTCAGGAAATATATATACAGTGCCTTCGGAAAGTATTCAGACCCCTTGACTTTTTCCACATTGATCAATCTACACACAATACCCCATAATGACAAAGCAAAAACAGTTTGAAAGGTTTTTTTTGCTAGCAAAAACTTTATTCAAAAAATATCTAAAAACGGAAATATCACATTTACATACTTATTCAGATCCTTTACTCAGTACTTTGTTGAAGCACCTTTGGCAGCGATTACAGCCTTGAGTCTTCTTGGGTATGCCGCTACAAGCTTGGCACACCTGTATTTGTGGAGTTTCTCCCATTCTTCTTTGCAGATCCTCTCCAACTCTGTCAGGTTGGATGGGGAGCTTTGCTGCATAGCTATTTTCAAGGTCTCCAGAGATGTTCAATCAGGTTCAAGCCAGGGCTCTAGCTGGGCCACTCAAGAACATCCAGAGACTTGTCCTGAAGCCACTCCTGCGTTGTCTTGGCTGTGTGCTTAGGGTCGTTGTCCTGTTGGAAGGTGAACCATCGCCCCAGTCTGAGCGCTCTGGAGCAGGTTTCCATCAAGGATCTCTCTGTACTTTGCTCCGTTCATCTTTGCCTCGATCCTGACTAGTCTTCCAGTCCCTGCCGCTGAAAAACATGCACCACCATGCTTCACCGTAGAGAGGGTGCCAGGTTTCCTCCAGACGTGACGCTTGGCATTCAGGCCAAAGAGTTCAATCTTGGCTACATCAGACCAGAGAATCTTGTTTCTTATGGTCTCAGAATCTTCAGGTGCCCTTAACTGAGAATTGACTTCCGTCTGGCCACTCGAATCAAATCAAATAATTTGTCACATGCGCCGAATACAACATGTGTAGACCTTGAAATGCTTATTTACAAGTCCTTAACCAACAATGCAGTTCAAGAAATAGAGGTAAGAAAATATTTACTAAATAAACAAAAGTGATTTAAAAATAAATAAACAAGTAACACAATTAAATTACATAACAATAACGAGGCTATATAGAGGGGGTAACAGTACTGAGTCAATGTGCAGGGGTACAGGTTAGTCAAGGTAATTTGTAGTCACTATGCATAGATAATAAACAGTGAGTAGCAGCAGTGTAAAAACAAAGGAAAATTGTTCAGCAGTCTTATGGCTTGGGGGTAGAAGCTGTTAAGGAGCCTTTTGGTCCTAGACTTGGCTTTCCTGCACTGCTTGCCTTCCTCTGACACCGCCTTGTATATACTGTAGGTCCTGGATGTCAGGAAGCTTGGCCCCATGTACTGGGCCATACACACTACACTCTGTAGTGCATTAGGTGTGACAGGTGTGCAGTGGGAGCAGGCGTGACACAAAGAGATACTTACAGTTTATCACTGTGTATGATGTTATAATATCTTATGTAGGTGTTATAATGGCTTTATGAATGCAGGCATATATGAAAATGGTGAACAATTTGCCAGCACACCGTCAAATCGCAGATGAACAGCAGATCAACATTCAGTTTGGTGTGTGTGGTCCTTAAGTGTAAGGTCTCCAAAATACATGTCACCAGTTAAATGTTGTACTGACTTTGCACAGCACTTTTGGAGTAGCTGCTGAGGGAATTTTTTTAAAACTGTAGATGTTTTCCTGTCAAGGGTCTTACACCTAGATGATTAAATGGCCGCTGCACTCTTGTGGATTTCAACCTAGCTCGAGTCTGATGCCTTGGACAGGCTCCCATTTTAAATGTGCGGAATCCAATGAAGGCAATAGCAAAACCTGAATCTACCTCGCCTCATACACTAGACGTACTATAGTAAACACAAATCTGGGACACTGAATTGAGTATGATATGTTACATTTTGTATGGTTACATAGGATAGAAAGTTACTTAAGACAAAAGCAAAAGCAGAGTGGTCAGTGTGGATGGGTAGGTGCATAAAGTGAACGTTATATACACCCAACTATCTAGCGATCCAAAGGTTGCGTTTTCGAATCATCACGGACAACTATAGCATTTTAGCTAATTAGCAACGTTGCAACTACTTAGCATGTTAGCTAACCCTTCCTCTAACCCTAACCTTAAACCCTAACCCTAACGTTTTCCACCTAGATAACCTTAGCGTTAGAAGCAAAACTTCCTAGCTAACATTAGCCACAACAAATCAGAATTCGTAACATATTATACGTATTGAAATTCATAACATGTCGTACATGGATGATGGAAATCCACACACTAATGCATACAATACAAAACGTAACATGTCATGCTGAATGGAATGTCGCGGATTTATATTTACTATATTACATCTAACCCTGAGTCCAGGTTGAATAAATAGGTAGCAACAGTAACCAAGGGGGTGGAGCTTAAGGAAGGGTGAATTAGAAACTCGATTTAAACCATTCCACCTAGTGGTGCACTATGGACGATATTAAACTATTTTTACAGTGTTGCAGCTGACATGATTGATGAAGACTTGAGACAATTTTTCCATTTTGGCAGCTGTAATGTCCTTTGGTCTTGTATAACAATCTCAAGGTTATTGAAATATTATTGACAACGAGTTGCACCAATGCCCCTGCTCCTATGACATGATGTTGGAAGCAGAGGTGAGATTAGGGACTGCAACAGGGCACCACCAACATTTTAGGGTGGGAAACGGAATGGATTTCTGTTGAAAATGACAGGAAAACTGATTTTGAGTTTCATCCCCTAAAAATTCAAATTTAACCCTCAAATGTTTGCGTTTATGGACCATCCAAACTGTACCACCTACTGTAGAAATGAAACACATGCTCTCTGAAGCTTGCATATCGTTGCCCATGGATTTGACCTCAAGGTCATTTTTTTTTAACTTTGTGTGGGAGAGAGCATGATACAACAATTGCTGGCATAAATACACCATCAATTGCTAGATACCTCCTAACAAAAAGCCTCAGTTACTGTATAGGCTCTGAAAATGTCAACAGCTTAAACCACGAGACAATGCCTCTAGGGCTATAAATCACGTAGAAAATACGAAAAACTGATTCAGTGGGTACCCGCCTACCTGCCATCGCACCTACTGTAGCTCTTTCAGACAAACAGAGGGAAGGTGCTTTCACCAAAGCACCTTTCAATGGCTGTGTCTATTGATGGCGATGTGGAGCAGTGGGGAGCTGAGTGGTGGGGAGCTGAGTGAAGGGGCTGGTGGGGGGGGGTGAACTAGATTATTTAAAGGCCTGCCTTTCTCACCTCCCTCTGGTGAAGAACCTGGATCTGCCAAAGGCCTTGTTTCTGCTGCTACCTGACTCCCAGGAAGAGTTCTAATTACAACCTATATTACACACAGCATTACTATACTGTGAGCATGGCAGACCTCCGCTTGCCCAGCCAGAAGACAACAATTATAGTGGAATAACTTATTAGCTTGATTGGCAATGTTTTTCTTTAGCACTTTGTATAGTACAGGATTCACACCCGAGATGGAGTAGCAGCAATATGTGTTTGTTTTTGTCCGTTGTTTTGTCCCGTGTAAATTTTCAGCTTTTTCCGTTTTTTAAATTAAATATACCTTCCTGCAACCCGCCTCACCCAACATGGTACGGATCTGCAATTTTTTTTAACCTTATAACTGGAACCTAGAAGCTAGCCTTCAGAAGATACCCAGCTAATTAGCTACTAGCTATTTAGTCATTGTTAGCCACTGCTAGCAGTCTTTACCTTTAGAACAGACACCATCCGCTTTAGCCAAGATAGCCCAGATAATATCTGCCAGTCTGCACAGCGCGATATCAGCCTTGAGCATATCGGACTGCTTTTTTCCCCCACTACATCACCGGATTCCTGCCGAAAGCTCTGGACCATTACACCGGATCATCGCAGCTAGCTATCTGCTACCGAGTGACTATCGTGGCTAAGGCCCTTGTCCAGAAGCAAGCACCAGTTAGCCTCGAGCTAGGCCCATTCCCCCGGCTAGCAAATTAAGTACACCAACTACATTACCTCGCTTGCCAATTGGCCTGGACCCCTTTGTCGACACGAAGCCCCGCCGATCCATCACGACTGGTCTGCTGACGTATTTCGGCCGATGTTCTCTCAACCGGCCTCTGCGTTGTTGATATCGGTTTTGGACCCAGCTACTAGCCCCGGCCCGCTAACTCTCTGAGCGCCGTGTCTTCCGCTCATCTAGCGCTGTGACAACTGCCGTGCGGCTCCCTGTTTCATCCATTTCTGCTTATTGGAACCTATGATCAATTGGCTACACAGCTGATGCCTACTGGACTGTTAATTAACACGGTACTTCATTTTGTTTATCTGTCAGCCCCAGCCTCGAACTCAGGCCCTGTGTGTAGCTAACTGACCCTCTCTGCCCATTCAATGCCATTTATCCATTGTTGTTGTCTTAGCTGTTTACCCGTTGTTGTCTTAGCCCTCCCAATCAACACTTGTGATTGTTTTATGCCTCCCTCTAATGTCAATATGCCTTGTATACTGTTTTTTAGGGTAGCTCTCATTGTTTTGTTTTACTGCGGTGCCCCTAGTCCCGCTCTACATGACTTGGTTAGCTCCCTTGCCCAACCCCCCACACATGCAGAGACCGCACCTAGCTTAACTGGCGCTTCCAGAGATGCAGCCTCTCTCATCGTCACTCAATGCCTAGGTTTACCTCCACTGTACTCACACCCTACCATGCCCTTGTCTGTGCATTATGCCCTGAATCTATCCTACCACGCCCAGAAGTCTGCTCCTTTTACTCTCTGTTCGGAACGCACTAGACAACCAGTTCTGCTAGCCTTTGGCCGTATCCTTATCCTACTCCTCCTCTGTTCCTCTGGTGATGTAGACGTTAACCCAGGCCCTGTGTGTCCCCAGGTGCTCTCATTTGTTGACTTCTGTAACCGGAAAACAAACACAACATTTTCCGCCTAGATAGAAATGCTGAAAGTAGTTGTAATCTACTGTAGAGATAGCCTGCAGAGTTCTGTTCTACTATCCACATCTATGCCCAAATAGTTCAAGCTTCTACTTTTAAAAATCCATCTCTCCAGAAATAAGTATCTCACTGTTTCCGCTTTTTCCGCTTGTTATAGACCCCCCTCAGCTCCCAGCTGTGCCCTAGATACCATATGTGAATTGATTGCCCCCAATTTATCTTCAGAGTTTGTAATGTTAAGTGACCTAACCTGGGATATGCTTAACCCCCCGTCCGTCCAACAATCTAAGCTAGATGCCCTCAATCTCACACAAATTATCAAGGAACCTACCAGGTACAACCCCAAATCCGTAAACATGGGCACCCTCATTTATATCATCCTGACCAACTTGCCCTCTAAATACACCTCTGCTGTTTTCAACCAGTATCTCAGCGATCATTGCCTCATTGCCTGCGTCCGTTATGGGTCCGCGGTCAAACGACCACCCCTTATCACTGTCAAACGCTCCCTAAAACACTTCTGTGAGCAGGCCTTTCTAATCGACCTGGCCCGGGTATCCTGGAAGGATATTGACCTTATCCCGTCAAAAGTGCCTTCCTCACCATCTTAAATAAGCATGCCCCTTTCAAAAAATGTAGAACTAAGAACAGATATAGCCCTTGGTTCACTCCGGACTTGACTGCCCTTGACCAGCACAAAAACATCCTGTGGCGCACTGCACTAGCTTCGAATAGTCCCCGCGATATGCAACTTTTCAGAGAAGTCAGGAACCAATATACACAGTCAGTTAGGAAAGCAAAGGCTAGCTTTTTCAAACAGAAATGTGCATCCTGCAGCACTAACTCCAAAAAGTTTTGGGACACTTCCATGGAGAATAAGAGCACCTCCTCTCAGCTGCACACTGCACTGAGGACAGGAAACACTGTCACCACCGATAAATCCACGATAATCGTTCATTTCAATAAGCATTTCTCTACGGCTGGCCACGCTTTCTACCCCAACCCCGGCCAACAGCTCTGCACTCCCTGCAGCAACTGACCCAAGCCCCCCCCCCCTCCTTCGCCCAAATCCAGACAGCTGATGTCCTGAAAGAGCTGCAGGATCTGAATCCCTTCAAATCAGCTTTGCCAGACAATCTAGGCCCTCTCTTCCTAAAATTATCCACCGCTATTGTCACAACCACTATTACTAGTCTGTTCAACCTCTCTTTTGTATCGTCTGAGATTCCTAAAGATTGGAAAGCGGCCGCGGTCATCCCCATTTTCAAAGGGGAGACACCCTAGACCCTTGGTTTCTCTAATGACTGCTTCGCCTGGTTCATTAACTACTTCTCAGACAGATTTCAGTGTGTCAAATCGGAGGACCTGTTGTCCGGACCTCTGGCAGTCTCTATCTCCAATCCAAAGTTAAATCTTGAATCGGCTTCCTATTTCGCAACAAAGCCTCCTTCACTCATGCTGCCAAACATACCCTTCGTAAAACGGACTATCCTGCCGATCCTTGACTTTGGCGATGTCATTTACAAAATAGCCTCAACACTCTACTCAGCAAATTGGATGCATTCTATCACAGTGCCATCCATTTTGTCACCAAAGCCCCATATACTACCCACCAGTGCGACCTGTATGCTCTCGTTGTTAGTATATTAGTCACCAAAACCACTGGCTCCAGGTCATCTATAAGTCTTTGCTAGGTAAAGCTCTGCCTTATCTCAGCTCACTGGTCACAATAGCAACACCCACCCATACCCAGCAGGTATATTTCACGGGTCATCCTCAAAGCCAATACTTCCTTTGGCCGCCTTTCCTTCCAGTTCTCTGCTGCCAATGACTGGAACGAATTGCAAAAATCACTGAAATTGGAGACTTATATCTCCCTTACTAACTTCAAGCATCGGCTGTCAGAGCAGCTTACCGATCGCTGCAACTGTACACAGCCCATCTGTAAATAGCCCATCCCCATCCCCATATTTATTTTTATTTTTGTTCTGCTCTTTTGCACACCAGTATTTATACTTGCAGATCCTCATCTGCACATCTATAACTCTAGTGTTAATTGCTAAATTGTAATTACTTCGCCACTATGGCCTATTTATTGCCTTACCTCCTTACTTAATTTGCACACTCTGTATATAGATTTTCTATTGTGTTATTGGCTTTATGTTTGTTTATCCCATGTGTAACTCTGTGTTGTTGTTTTTGTCGCACTGCTTGGCTTTATCTTGGCCAGGTCGCAGTTGTAAATGAGAAACTTGTTCTCCACTGTCCCACCTGGTTAAATAAAGATGGAAAAAAAAGAAAAATTGTATATTTAGTTTTTATGCATATTGTGCATATTGTGTGTTTCTACGACACTGGGTAGGTGACTGCCAATGGAATATTTTTCTACGTCACTGAGTAGGTGACTGCTGACTGGATATTTTTCTACATCACTGGGTCGGCGACTTAGAGTATGCTGGAGATACAATGCCTCTAAAGAACAAACCTTTAGTACTGCATAATTATTTTCTAGACCACATTCAATCACTTGCAAACTGACAGGAGAGCGAACTGACAGGAGAGCACTATGTTCAGACCTTGTGTATAGTAACGTGCATATTGCAAGCAACTGCCCTTGATCCTTTGTGTTGTCTGTATATAGCATGGCTTAAATAGGTTTTTCCCTTAGTTGCTGGAGTGATGTGCACAACCAGTTACGTGGCATTATTTACCTTGAAACTAATACATCTCAGCTGTGATGGAATTTCACGAAACTGCGTGTCCCTGTGTGCCTTGTCCTGGATGGTGTGCCTTGTCTCTGCCCTTTGTTTTTTCATAACCACAGAACGTTGTCCAGCCTGACCTCATTACACACCTGAGATCTGAACACCAGGCACAAGCTCTCATAAATCCATTCCCAAACAGGGAATTGCTACCTAACCATCCATTCAATTACTCTCTGATTACACCAGTGATGTATGTCTCTCCCTGTCTTCCAGTTGCGTTCCTCTCAACATTTCAGGAAATGTTAACCAGCTCTTTTAGCCAGCCACGTTTGATTACTCTAAACTAAAGTAGTCCATTGTGCGTTCGTCAGTGGCTCCTGAGTAAAGCCCTGAAGGCCAAGACTGAAACAGTCTGAACTACAAACAGTGAAGAAGGGGGAGTCAAATGTCACTGGTTCTCTGTCACAAGTGTCTTAGTCATCCTGCCATTGAGCATGAGGACCATTGAACCCTCTTTGCGCTCTCTCAGAATGCATAGATCACAGAGAGCTCAGGCTTAAATCGCTGCAAACATGCAGCCCAGTTCACTACTTCACAATGTCAATGAGTTGATAATATCATAATATAGGCCACATCCTCTGCACAGTATGCTCTGAGCTGTAATTCCATAAACACATTGAATGAATCCTTTTTTTTATCCTCCAAACATTCGAATAAGGATTATATATTTTTGCGAACTGACATCAAAGAAGGTTATGATACTCTATGCTCATTTAGCTTTTGGATAGTTTTGTGTTGACTGATGGAACACTCAAGTTTCAAGTGCAGGTAATTAAGTAGAATATGCATTTATTTTCTATGGGTCACAGTTTCTTGTACGCTGGAATTTAACGTTTGGTAACACTTTACATAAAGCCTGCAGGTATAACGCTGCCCGAGCCTTTATAATGTCTTATAATCAGGCGTATAAAATGTTGTTTCTTTATGTATTAACATTTCAACGGACTCAAAATGGATCATTATTAGATGATAGAAGACATTATAAGGGGGTCATTCTTGCTCATAACATGTCCTACATCATTTATTATACATTTTCAGTTGAATGCATTTTCAGAGTATATACTTTAATCTTATTTGTCAAATCTCCAAGGTGCCAGTTTGTTAACATGGCCTGATATTCAAGAGTCGGTTCAAGAGAAAGCGCTTTTTTTGTCCACAGGCATGTTTTAAACATAGTCACAGAGTATTATTTATAACTTATTTATAACTTACCCTAACAGTATAATCCATGTTTTGAGTCATATGCCAATTATATTTTTTACTAAAATGAAAACCTATGAATGTGTTGCAGATTGACGTTCATCTAGCATGAGGCTCATGTGCTTAATTTAGAATGCCTGTCTAGGCCTAATCCTAACCCCCTTGACAATGGAATTTATATAGAGCTGCAAAATAACGTTACAGTGGATTTACTCTATACTGACAGGCTAAGGCTGGCTCTGTATGTGGAATATTAACTGAGAACATTCCTTCAGCAGATTCAAGTGTTGTTTTATCCAAAATGGAAAAAAAACAAATGGCCAATGTTATTGGCAATCAAAACTGTTGAATTCAAAAGGCTAGAATTCAATGATAACCTCAGTGCTTTAGAGAGGAGAGCACACCAGAGCAACGTACGTCGGCCGAGTGGGTTGCCTTCCTTTCACCTCTGATCAGAATATCTGCCACCAATTTCTGTTAATTTCCAGACAATTCTACATGTTGAATCACCACTGTTCATCACCACCTTGCAGGTAATTGCTAACACACTGCGGCCATCCGCTGCTTTGAGCTATTCATCTCCGCTGTGTTTTTATTCTCTTACACCCACACAAATAATATTGTCCCTGCCTCATACAAAAACACATTTGAAGTACTAACCGGTAATTAACATTCAATTAGACAATGTTTTTGGCTTGAAAGAAAACTAAATTAATCTTTGTTGTGGATAAAAAATTGTGTGTGTGTGTGTGTGTGTGTGTGTACCTTCACTTGTGTGTGAGCCTGTGTGTGCATGCTATCTGCCGGATGTCTAAAGAGAGCCTGAATAATGCATATTGTTTACAATCAACTTGCCCTTTGCCAGTCTTCGGCACTAAGAAGTGCATATGAATGTGGATATGTGGGCTCCCTCTCTGAGTAATTGTTCTTCCTGCTGTTTTACTGGGTATGAAGATCAATGAGGCTGTACCATCCACAATGACTCCCACTACCATGATCCCACAGTACCATCTGAGTGTATTATGGTAATTGCAAGAGCGGTGGTGGGGGGTGGGAGTTGTGGTGGTTGGGTTAAATGTGACTGGTTACAGAATCGGGGGCGTTTCTTCTCCTTTCAATATTTTTTGGGGGGTTGCAGAAATGCCTTCTTGAACATGTGAACTTTCATGCGCCTTAATTAGAAACTTGTATGGGATCCAGTTCCGGATTCAGAAATCAAAGGCCCCGGAGCTTTGTTTAAAAAAAAAAAAAAAAAATAGACCCCCTTCACGGCACGCCATCATTTTTTGTAAACAAATCTGTGCATCAAGATGCAATTCAATACGTTCTATCTTTACTGTTGAAGAAAAGCCCCTTTATAATAAAGTCCTAATAACGTTTGCCATGTGGCATACGCTACAGTTGAGCAGAGGCGTTTTAAGCAGGGTCTGAGGAAAAAAATTGTCCTTTTAAAAACTAATTTTATGCAGTTCATCATTTACACGACAGAAAACATTAGCTGAATTTTTTTAATACCACACAATTGACCAAAATCAGTGGCTACTCTGACACTGAGATCAATCTGGTCTTGAATTCAAACAAACACTGGCCCAGGCCAATGAAGCAACACACAGATTGTGCAATATTAGGAGGCAATATATCCACAGTATACTGTGCATTAGGAAAGTATTCAGACCCCTTCGCTTTTTCCACATTTTGTTATGTTACAGCTAAAATGGATTAAATCATTGTTTTCCCTGATCAATCTACAGAGGAGACAGGATTGTGTCGAGGCACAGATCTGGGGAAGTGTACCAAAAAAATGTCTGCAGCATTGAAGGTCCCCAAGAACACAGTCGCCACCATCATTCTTAAATGGAAAACGTTTGAAACCACCAAGACTCATCATAGAGCTGGCCGCCTGGGCCAAACTGAGCAAAGGGGGCAGAAAGGCCTTGGTCAGGGAGGTGACCAAGAACCCAATGGTCACTCTGACAGAGCTCCAGAGTTAATCTCTGGAGTTGGGAGAACCTTCCAGAAGGACAACCATCTCTGCAGTACTCCACCAATCAAGCCTTTATGGTAGAGTGGCCAGACGGAAGCCACTCCTCAGTAAAAGGCACATGACAGCCCACGTGAAGTTTGCCAAAAGGCACCTAAAGGAGAAACAAAATTCTCTGGTCTGATGAAACCAAGATTAAATGCTTTGGCCTGAATGCCAAGCATCCCGCCTGGAGGAAACCATGCACCGCTCATCACTTGGCCAATACCATCCCTACGGTGAAGCATGGTGGTGGCAGCGTCATGCTGTGGGAATGTAGGCAGGGACTAGGAGACTAGTCAGGATCAAGGGAAAGATGAACGGAGCAAAGTATAGAGAGATCCTTGATGAAAGCCTACTCCAGAGTGCTCAGGAGCTCAGACTGGGGTGAGGGTTCACCTTCCAACAGGACAACAACCCTAAGCACACAGCCAAGACAACGCAGAAGTGGCTTCTTGACAGGTCTCCGAATGTTCTTGAGTGGCCCAGCCAGAGCCCGGACTTGAAAATAGCTGTGCAGCGACACTCCCCATCCAACCTGACAGAGTTTGAGAGGATCTGCAGAGAAAAATGTGAGAAACTCCCGAAATACAGGTGTGCCAAGCTTGTAGTGTCATACCCAAGAAGACTTGAGGCTGTAATCACTGCCAAAGGTGCTTCAACAAAGTACTGAGTAGGTCTGAATACTTATGTAAAAGTGATATTTCAGTTTTTATTGTAATTAATTTGCAAAAATGTCTAAAACGGTTTTTGCTTTGTCATTATGGGGTATTGTGTGTCGACTGATGAGGGAAAAATAAAAATGTAATCAATTTTAGAATAGGGTTGTAACGTAACAAAATGTGGAAAAAGTGAAAGGGGTCTGAATACTTTCCGAATGCACTTTATATAGCCATGATGTAATTGGCTGAGATAATAGGGGTTGACCATGCTGACAGTTGGTCATGCATTTACATGTGAATTCTTAAAGAGATGGGTGGGGCTAAGGCTTAACACTTAAAGGGGCAATCAGGAGTTGCTGCACCCACTGATTCTTGAAGAATATAACTTATAAATGCCTCATGAGCTTAGTTAAACTTTTGTACCCCACCCGAACACAAAATATAAGCTTGTTTTACTCCAATGTTTGTAAACAAAGTAAATGTAAGCAAACACTATATATCCTCAAAATAGTTTAAAACTATTATGTTGATATCATGGATGTTTAGTCCTTGCATTCATAGCTCTGTCTATGAACACCATCGCAAAGATCATTCATTATTAATTATTTATACGCAGGTCTAAGAAAATGCATTTCAAAAGAACAGAATAAAATACATTGATTTTAAATGACTAACCGGTTCAATTTGGCATAATGTAGCAAAATTTGAAATGGTGTTTTTTATGTTGGATAAAAGTAGAGACTCGGAGCTAGATAATGGTTATTCATCCACTGCAGTTGAGGAACAATGGGAAAGTAATTCTACTTTAAAAAAATGGCCCTTGAATCATTTGGGACACCTACTGGAGAGCTTTTCTTTGTCTACACCGAATCAGCATTGTTCACACCGTCTTAAACCTTAGTCCCACCCATCTCTTTAAGGATTCACATATGAGGCCATGTGCTAAACAGAGTAAGGTAGTAAACAGCCAAATGTTTCAAGACTAAAAGTGGTGAAAGTAGTAGCAAAAATGCACTTTATCTAGTCGTTGGCCTACATCCTAATCTGACTTTCACATTAGTCTATATCAAATGAAATAAAAGTTTATTTGTAACATGTACAGGATACAGAAGGTGTAAACGGTACAGTGAAATGGTTATTTGCATAGTAGCAATATCAAAATTGAAATTCAATAGACAAACCTGGCTAACTTGGTCATGTAATCATCATTGTTTAGACATGTAGCTAGCTAGCTAGCTGGATAAACAATGAACGTAATGGTGCTTTTAAGACAAAAATATGAGGTCAAATTCTAACATCAGTGAGCTTCAGGTAGGAAATGCAGCGCTCTAGAAGGAAGCCCGAGTTTCCAAGAGAGAATTCAGAGTTGGATGACCGTTGAAAATGATTTTTCCCATTTGTTTTTATTTATTTTCTGAGTTCCCAGTTGTCTTGAACGCACTGAAGTCGGAAGTCAGACCTTTCCGAGTTCCCAGTTTCCAGTTGTTTTGAATGCGGCAATAATCCAAATTGATACTATTAGCAATACAAACTGATTGTCATAGCTAGCCACCATGCATGAATCTGCAGGTAGCTAAAGCTAACCAACTAGATTCAATGTTAGCCAGCTATCTAACATTAGGCTATAACTAGCAATGCAAATGGCTTTCTGAGAAATGAATAATCTTACTACACAGATCATGCACATAACCATAGCTAGTGAGCCAGCCAACTAACATTAGCTAGCTAGCTAACAGTACGCTTGAACTTGCAATGAAAACAACTTTCTGACTAAATTTGAAACGTATAATATCTGATAATGTAGCTAGCTAGACTCTTACCCGTATACATGGATGAAGACTTCTCCCTCTCTGTCAAGGATGCCATGGTTGCCCTTAGCTTGAAGATTTAATCTGGAGACAGACTCCAATTTGCATAACTCCCCAACAGATCCACAGATGATGCAATCTCCACACTGCCCTTTTCCACCTGGACAAAAGGAACACCGACATGATAATGCTATTCATTGACTACAGCTCAGCGTTCAACATCATAGTACCCTCAAAGCTCATCACTAAGCTAAGGACCTTGGGATTAAACAACTCCCTCTGCAATTGGATCCTGGACTTCCTGATAGGCCACCCCCAGGTGGTAAGGGTAGGTAACAGCACATCTGCCGCGCCGATACTCACCACAGTGGCCCCTCAGGGGTGCATGCTTAGTCCCCTCCTGTACTCCCTATTCACCCATGACTGCATGGCCAAGCAGGACTCCAACACCATCATTAAGTTTGCCAACGACACAAGAGTAGTAGGTCTGATCAACGACAACAATGAGACAAACTATAGGGAGGAGGCCAGAGACCTGGCCATGTGGGGCCAGGATATACAACCTCTACCTCAACGTGATCAAGACAAAGGAGATGATTGTGGACTACAGAAAAAGGGGGACTGAGCACACCCCCATTCTCATCGACGGCGCTGTAGTGGAGCAGGATGAGAGCTTCAAGTTCCTTGGTGTCCACATCACCAACAAACTATCATGGTCCAAACACACCAAGACAGTCGTGAAGAGAGACGACAATGCATATTCCCCCTCAGGATACTGAAAAGATTTGACGTGGGTCCTCAGATCCTCAAAAAGTTCTACAGCTGCACCATCGAGAGCATACTGACTGGTTGCATCACCGCCTGGTTTGGCAACTGCTCTGCCTCCAACCGCCAGGCACTACAGAGGGTATTGCGTACGGCACAGTACATCTCTGGGGCCAAGCTTACTGTCATCCAGGACCTCTATACCAGGCGGTGTCAAAGGAAAGCCCTAAAAATTACCAAAGACTTCAGCCAACCTAGTCATAGACCTTTCTCTCTGCTACTGCACAGAAAGTGGTACCAGAGCGCCAAGTCTAGGTCCAAAAGGCTTCTTAACAGCTTCTTCCCCTAAGCCGTAAGACTCCTGAACAGCTCATCAAATGGCTACACCAGGCTATTTGCATTGCCCCCCCATCCCCGTTTTTACGCTGCCGCTACTATCTGTTTATTATCTATGCATAGTCACTTTACCTCTAACTACATGTACATATTACCTTAATTACCTTGACTATAACCTGTGCCTCCGCACATTGACTCTGTACCTGTACCCCCTATATATACAGTTGAAGTCGGAAGTTTACATACACCTTAGACTATTGTTACATGTCACCCATTAGACTATTGTCAATTTAATCTTTATCTCTATTATTATGTGTCTGAAATTAGTTTCAATATAGTTTAGGTGTAGTTTCGATGACTGGCGTTCTATGTCCTCTTATAACAGCTTATAACACAATTTATGTTTATAATATTAAGATTCTAACAACAACAGTGTGTTATATACTGTATACTTATTTAGGAAAAGTCAAGGACGGGGATATGATTTTAAAAATGGCAGAGTAAATAAAAATGTAAATTTATTTTGTTTTAAAATGACACTTTCGGCACATCTAGATTTAAGGAAGGGGGATGGGGAGGGGGGTACCTAGTCAGTTGCAACTGAATGCATTCAACCAAAATGTGTCTTCTGCATTTAACCCAACCCCTCTGAATCAGAGAGGTGGGGGGCTTGCTTAGTCGACATCCACGTCAGCAGTTGTTGGGGGTTAACTGCCTTGCTCAAAAGCAGAAAGGCAGATTTTTTTACCTTGGCGGCTCGGGATTCGGACCAGCGACTTCTGGTTACTGGCCCAACCCTCTTAAGCCCTCTCTAGTAGAGGTCGAACGATTATGATTTTTCAATGCCGATACCGATTATTGGACGACCAAAAAAGCCGATACCGATTAATCAGACAATTTTTTTATTTTATTTATTTGTAATAATGACAATTACAACAATACTGAATGAACACTTATTTTAACTTAATATAATACATCAATAAAATCAATTTAGCCTAAAAAAAATAATGAAACATGTTCAATTTGGTTTAAATAATGCAAAAACAAAGTGTAGGAGAAGAAAGTAAAAGTGCAATATGTGCTATGTAAGAAAGCTAACATTAAGTTAAGTTCCTTGCTCAGAACAGGAGAACATATGAAAGCTGGTGGTTCCTTTTAACGTGAGTCTTCAATATTCCCAGG
Source organism: Oncorhynchus nerka (assembly GCF_034236695.1). Classification (NCBI taxonomy): domain Eukaryota; kingdom Metazoa; phylum Chordata; class Actinopteri; order Salmoniformes; family Salmonidae; genus Oncorhynchus; species Oncorhynchus nerka. Next base: position 196,161 of record NW_027040325.1, on the reverse strand, counting down.
TAGTATGTTTTAGGTTGTAGTTATTATAGGAATTATAGGACTAGTTCCCTCTATACCATTTGTATTTCATTAAACTTTGACTATTGGATGTTCTTATAGGCACTTTAGTATTGCCAGTGTAACAGTATAGCTTCCGTCCCTCTCCTCGCTCCTCCCTCGCCTCGAACCAGGAACACAACGACAACAGCCACCCTCGAAGCAGCAGCGTTACCCATGCAGAGCAAGGGAAACAACCACTCCAAGGCTCAGAGCGAGTGATTTTTGAAATGCTATTAGCGCGCGCTAACTAGCCGGCCATTTCACATCGGTTACACCAGCCTCATCTTGGGAGTTGATAGGCTTGAAGTCATAAACAGCGCAATGCTTGAGGCACAACGAAGAGCTGCTGCCAAAATGCACGAAAATGCTGTTTGAATGAATGTTTACGCGCCTGCTTCTGCCTACCACTGCTCAGCCAGATACTTAGATACTTGTATGCTTGTATGTTCAGTCAGATTATATGCAACGCATAACATGCTAGATAATATCTAGTAATATCATCGACCATGTGTAGTTAACTAGTGATTGTGATTGTTTTTTGTAAGATAAGTTTAATGCTAGCTAGCAACTTACCTTGGCTTACTGTGTCATGTTATGTCTTGTCCCTGTGCTTTCTCTTCTCTTCGTTTCCCCCTGCTGGTCGTATTAGGTTACTATCTCTCTCTCTCTCTATCGTTCCGTTCCTGCTCCCAGCTGTTCCCCATTCTCCCAACGACCTCGTTTACTCTCTCACACCTGTCTCCTCTTTTGCCCTCTGATTAAGTCTCTATTTCTCTCTCTGTTTCTGCTTCTGTCCTTGTCGGATTCTTGTTTGCTTTGCTCTTGTTCCGTCCTGTCGTAATCTGCCTCTTCATCAGATGCTGCGTGTGAGCAGGTGTCTCTGTCCTCTACAGCCCGCGCCTACCCAGAGGGACCTGCAGTCTGTTGCCGCTAGCCCTGCAATTCTCCTCTACTACTAGAAGGAGGACTCTCCTGCAAAGATAGAGGATTTATGTTTTCCCTGTTTGGACATCTCCTGTAAAGATTGAGGATTTATGTTTTCCCTGTTTGGACATTAAAAGACTCTGTTTCTGTTGAATCGCTGTTGGGTCCTCACTCACCTGCATAACATACTGCATTCGCGTAACAGGCAGTCTCCTTGTGGAGTGCAACGAGAGAGAGGCAGGTCGTTATAGCGTTGGACAAGTTAACTGTAAGGTTGCAAGATTGGGTCCCCCGAGCTGACAAGGTGAAAATCTGTCATTCTGCCACTGAACGAGGCAGTTAACCCACCGTTCCTAGGCCGTCATTGAAATAAGAATGTGTTCTTAACTGACTTGCCTAGTTAAATAAAGATTAAATAAAGGTGTAAAAAAATCAAATCTGCAAAATCGGCGTCCAAAATTATCGATTTCCGATTGTTATGAAAACTTGAAACCGGCCCTAATTAATCGGCCATTCTGATTAATTGGTCGACCTCTACTCTCTAGGCAACCTGCTACCTTCTGAATGGGCATAAACAAAGACAAGAAAGTGTCTCTTGAAAGTGTGAAAATCTCATACATATCTTTCAAAGGGCCCTTTCTCCTACTTGTTTCCTAAGTGGGATAACAAATGTATCAACTTTCAAAGCAGAATAACTTTCCCATGCTGTGAGTTTGTACTCCCATAGAGAAATCTGGTCACAACTGTCAAGCTGAATGTCAATGTCAGCTGATCATGATACTTATAAGCCAGAGGGCTATCCTCTCCTTTGATGGCTTTCGCTATCACCAACATCATCACCTATAGAATATATATTTAGATTACTGTAATATAAAACAAATTCAAATCCTGGGAAATCGTAATTTAAGCCCACAGAGTTCTTTCTGCCAATAGCCATGCTCCCTTTCCTTGATGGCGGCGAATCAGATGCTAATGCTAATGATGCAGAGGTATCTATCAAGCTTCATATGTCATCCTGTTTACAATCCCCAATTACAATGACCTTACTGCTTTCACAGAGCAGCACATTCCTGATTACGGCACAGTAGGTGATCAATATGACCGACTGTAACAGGGAATGTGGCTAGATATGGCAACCATTAGACCTACAGATGTAGGATCTTAATCTGAGCCAGTTTGCTGCAGCAGGAAAAGAATCCTGCCGCAACACAAAATGTGAATTATTACGTGTATAATTCATGGACATTTTTGTAGGGGTTTGATACATTTTTCATAAAGGAAAATCTGTCAAAAATGTCAAAGTGGAAATTACAAACTTCAGAATGATTTTTAAACTTCAAATACACAACATGTTCTAAATGTCCTGCATTCCTGCAAATTAAGATCCTACATCTGTACAACAACCCTTTCCCTTTAATACTCATGATAACTCACACTCAGATAGGGCTGTAACAGAACACTCTTCCCTGTGGCTGTGTTGGAACCCAGTAGAGCAGTGGGGTACATGCTGAACCAAGGTGGTCATTAAACATTCCCATCCCCTGCTAGAATCGATATTACTCAGAACGGGAAACAACTGCTTCGCTTATTGGAGATTATACTAATTCCAGAGCCCTCAGTCAATAGTCTTAGGTGAGAATGGATTCACTTCAAGTGTATTTTTTAGGAAGTTAACACAATTTGGCTTGAGAGCAGGACCAATCCAAGTCACCAGACATTACCATTTATTTTTTATTTAACCTTTATTTAACTAGGCAAGTCAATTAAGAACAAATTCTTATTTACAATGACGGCCAAACTCCCCCCTAACCCGGATGATGCTGGGCCAACTGTGCGCCGCCATATGGGACTTCCAATGAGAAACTTGATGTATTCTCTCAGAACTTCAAAAGGACCTCACACAATGAATTACAGTTATTTTTCCTCCACTGTGCATTTTTGCTTTTTTGATGTTTGATGATGACTGTGATTCTAAAAACTTGCATGGAGTCTCATTCTACTTTCACTATGTTTACAGTCTCATGATTCAGTGGGTGGATGGTTGCCTCTTTTAACGTGACTATGTTTACATTTACATTTACATTTAAGTCATTTAGCAGACGCTCTTATCCAGAGCGACTTACAAATTGGTGCTTTCACCTTATGACATCCAGTGGAACAGCCACTTTACAATAGTGCATCTAGGTCTTTTAAGGGGGGGTGAGAAGGATTACTTTATCCTATCCTAGGTATTCCTTAAAGAGGTGGGGTTTCAGGTGTCTCCGGAAGGTGGTGATTGACTCCGCTGTCCTGGCGTCGTGAGGGAGTTTGTTCCACCATTGGGGGGCCAGAGCAGCGAACAGTTTTGACTGGGCTGAGCGGGAACTGTACTTCCTCAGTGGTAGGGAGGCGAGCAGGCCAGAGGTGGATGAACGCAGTGCCCTTGTTTGGGTGTAGGGCCTGATCAGAGCCTAGAGGTACTGAGGTGCCGTTCCCCTCACAGCTCCGTAGGCAAGCACCATGGTCTTGTAGCGGATGCGAGCTTCAACTGGAAGCCAGTGGAGAGAGCGGAGGAGCGGGGTGACGTGAGAGAACTTGGGAAGGTTGAACACCAGACGGGCTGCGGCGTTCTGGATGAGTTGTAGGGGTTTAATGGCACAGGCAGGGAGCCCAGCCAACAGCGAGTTGCAGTAATCCAGACGGGAGATGACAAGTGCCTGGATTAGGACCTGCGCCGCTTCCTGTGTGAGGCAGGGTCGTACTCTGCGGATGTTGTAGAGCATGAACCTACAGGAACGGGCCACCGCCTTGATGTTATTTGAGAACGACAGGGTGTTGTCCAGGATCACGCCAAGGTTCTTAGCGCTCTGGGACGAGGACACAATGGAGTTGTCAACCGTGATGGCGAGATCATGGAACGGGCAGTCCTTCCCCGGGAGGAAGAGCAGCTCCGTCTTGCCGAGGTTCAGCTTGAGGTGATGATCCGTCATCCACACTGATATGTCTGCCAGACATGTAGAGATGCGATTCGCCACCTGGTCGTCAGAAGGGGGAAAGGAGAAGATTAATTGTGTGTCGTCTGCATAGCAATGATAGGAGAGACCATGTGAGGTTATGACAGAGCCAAGTGACTTGGTGTATAGCGAGAATAGGAGAGGGCCTAGAACAGAGCCCTGGGGGACACCAGTGGTGAGAGCACGTGGTGAGGAGACGGATTCTCGCCACGCCACCTGGTAGGAGCGACCTGTCAGGTAGGACGCAATCCAAGCGTGGGCCGCGCCGGAGATGCCCAACTCGGAGAGGGTGGAGAGGAGGATCTGATGGTTCACAGTATCGAAGGCAGCCGATAGGTCTAGAAGGATGAGAGCAGAGGAGAGAGAGTTAGCTTTAGCAGTGCGGAGAAACTCCGTGATACAGAGAAGAGCAGTCTCAGTTGAATGACTAGTCTTGAAACCTGACTGATTTGGATCAAGAAGGTCATTCTGAGAGAGATAGCGGGAGAGCTGGCCAAGGACGGCACGTTCAAGAGTTTTGGAGAGAAAAGAAAGAAGGGATACTGGTCTGTAGTTGTTGACATCGGAGGGATCGAGTGTAGGTTTTTTCAGAAGGGGTGCAACTCTCGCTCTCTTGAAGACGGGAGGGACGTAGCCAGCGGTCAGGGATGAGTTGATGAGCGAGGTGAGGTAAGGGAGAAGGTCACCGGAGATGGTCTGGAGAAGAGAGGAGGGGATAGGGTCAAGCGGGCAGGTTGTTGGGCGGCCGGCCGTCACAAGACGCGAGATGTCATCTGGAGAGAGAGGGAGAAAGAGGTCAGAGCACAGGGTAGGGCAGTGTGAGCAGAACCAGCGGTGTCGTTTGACTTAGCAAACGAGGATCGGATGTCGTCGACCTTCTTTTCAAAATGGTTGACGAAGTCATCTGCAGAGAGGGAGGAGGGGGGAGGAGGATTCAAGAGGGAGGAGAAGGTGGCAAAGAGCTTCCTAGGGTTAGAGGCAGATGCTTGGAATTTAGAGTGGTAGAAAGTGGCTTTAGCAGCAGAGACAGAGGAGGAAAATGTAGAGAGGAGGGAGTGAAAGGATGCCAGGTCCGCAGGGAGGCGAGTTTTCCTCCATTTCCGCTCGGCTGCCCGGAGCCCTGTTCTGTGAGCTCGCAATGAGTCGTCGAGCCACGGAGCGGGAGGGGAGGACCGAGCCGGCCTGGAGGATAGGGGACATAGAGAGTCAAAGGATGCAGAAAGGGAGGAGAGGAGGGTTGAGGAGGCAGAATCAGGAGATAGGTTGGAGAAGGTTTGAGCAGAGGGAAGAGATGATACGATGGAAGAGGAGAGAGTAGCGGGGGAGAGAGAGCGAAGGTTGGGACGGCGCGATACCATCCGAGTAGGGGCAGTGTGGGAAGTGTTGGATGAGAGCGAGAGGGAAAAGGATACAAGGTAGTGGTCGGAGACTTGGAGGGGAGTTGCAATGAGGTTAGTGGAGGAACAGCATCTAGTAAAGATGAGGTCGAGCGTATTGCCTGCCTTGTGAGTAGGGGGAAGGTGAGAGGGTGAGGTCAAAAGAGGAGAGGAGTGGAAAGAAGGAGGCAGAGAGGAATGAGTCAAAGGTAGACGTGGGGAGGTTAAAGTCGCCCAGAACTGTGAGAGGTGAGCCGTCCTCAGGAAAGGAGCTTATCAAGGCATCAAGCTCATTGATGAACTCTCCGAGGGAACCTGGAGGGCGATAAATGATAAGGATGTTAAGCTTGAAAGGGCTGGTAACTGTGACAGCATGGAATTCAAAGGAGGCGATAGACAGATGGGTAAGGGAGAAAGAGAGAATGACCACTTGGGAGAGATGAGGATCCCGGTGCCACCACCCCGCTGACCAGAAGCTCTCGGGGTGTGCGAGAGCACGTGGGCGGACGAAGAGAGAGCAGTAGGAGTAGCGGTGTTGTCTGTGGTGATCCATGTTTCCGTCAGAGCCAAGAAGTCGAGGGACTGGAGGGAGGCATAGGCTGAGATGAACTCTGCCTTGTTGGCCGCAGATCGGCAGTTCCAGAGGCTACCGGAGACCTTGGAACTCCACGTGGGTCGTGCGCGCTGGGACCACCAGATTAGGGTGGCCGCGGCCATGCGGTGTGGAGCGTTTGTATGGTCTGTGCAGAGAGGAGAGAACAGGGATAGACAGACACATAGTTGACAGGCTAGAGAAGAGGCTACGCTAATGCAGAGGAGATTGGAATGACAAGTGGACTACACGTCTCGAATGTTCAGAAAGTTAAGCTTACGTAGCAAGAATCTAATTGACTAAAATGATTAAAATGATACAGTACTGCTGAGGTAGGCTAGCTGCGTTGTTGACACTACCCTAATCAAGTCGTTCCGTTGAGTGTGAAGTTTCTACAATGCTGCTTTTAGGGGCTAGCTGGCTAGCTAGCAGTGTTGGTTACGTTACGTTGCGTTAGGAGAACGACAATAGCTGGCTAGCTAACCTAGAAAATTGCTCTAGACTACACAATTATCTTTGAAACAAAGACGGCTATGTAGCTAGCTATGTAGCTAGCTACGATCAAACAAATCACACCGTTGGGACTGTAATGAAATGAAATGAAAATATGATACTACCTGTGGAGCGAAGCGGAATGCGACCGAATGCGAAAGTTCTATTCAGTAGACGTTGGCTGGCTATTGGCTAGCTAGGAGTGTCTCCTACGTTAAGGACGACAAAATAGCTGGCTAGCTAACCTCGGTAAATTAAGATAATCACTCTAAGACTACACACTCTAACTACACAATTATCTTGGATACGAAGACAGCAAAGACAACTATGTAGCTAGCTAACACTACACTAATCAAGTCGTTCAGTTGAGTGTGATAGTTACTACAGTGCTACGGTAGACGGTGAACGTGTTGGGCAGATAGGAGACGACGAAATACGATAATTACGCAATTATCTTTGATACAACGACGACTATGTAGCTAGCTAAGAAGAAATTGCTAAGATTAGACAAATCAGACCGTTGTACTATAATGAAATGTAATGAAATGTAATGAAAAAGTTATACAACCTGCAGACCGAAGCGCGGATGCGACCGGCTCGCTCCAACCCGGAAGGAGCGAGCCGGTCGCTTTACAGTCTCATGATTCAGTGGGTGGGTGGTTGCCTCTTTTAACGTGACTATGTTTACAGTCTCATCATTCAGTGGGTGGGTGGTTGCCTCTTTTAACGTGACTATGTTTACAGTCTCATGATTCAGTGGGTGGTTGCCTCTTTTAACGTGATTATGTTTACAGTCTCATGATTCAGTGGGTGGGTGGTTGCCTCTTTTAACGTGACTTTGTTTACAGTAGTCCTGGTTTAGTTGTGCAATTCAACTGTACATTTGCTCCTTAAAAAGGTGGTCCATGGAAAGGTTAAAGCAATTAACCCTAAAGTACTGAAACATTCTTTTGAAGTCATGATACGAAATGAGTTGTTGTAAGTTGTTGATTGTCTTGAAAATGTAATGTCCCCTTACGACAGTGTACCTATTCACTACAATACCTGCTTTGTTCTGCAACGCCTTGGTGCTGACATAAATTGACCAAGAACAATAACGATTAGAGATACCTCATGATGAGGTTGTTCCCTCTGGAATCAAGTTTTGCTTTGTCACATCGTGGTCATGGAAGGTTGCACTCAGCAGATCAATTCTTCTCTATGTTCTAGTCAGGATTGTGAAATAAGCGAAGGTTTGTGAACAGGGTACAATTTCACAGTTGTTAAAATGTAAAGGTTTTAAATGACTCTTTTTGTTGAGACAATACTAGTATGAATTCAGTTTTAATGACGATGATGACTAAAGTGATACAAAATGTATTAATTTTAATGTAAAAGGTAGTAGTGGGGCGGTGTCCTGTTTACAGATATCAATAACAACTAAAACAAAATGTTAAAATCTGCCAATATGACCACCATGCCCTCCCTTGAGACATACCCATATAAGGAAGAGATTTGAAGTCTGTTGTTGATATTTTATAAGCACAAAGTCGCCTCGCTGTGTATGCTTTACGTTTTCATATTCAATATCATATTCACATCAAGCCATGTCTAACTCTGACTTTATATTATATGACGTCTTTCAGTGCTCTCGCAGCATATTCAAATTGCCCTTTGGGAATCAAGATGACATTCTATACTATATGATTATGCTGAATATTATGATCAGCTAAAATAGGGCTGACCTTGTCCTTCGACAGTTAATCATGGCGGGATTGAAAAAGTAAACCTCTAAAATCAAGGATAAATCCTTGCTGCGTTTGACAGGACATAGCAATAGAAGTTAAAGCCGTAATCTTTGAAAATGAATTACACCATTTATTTTGTGTTTGACCTTTGTAATGTCAGGTGCTCCGCTAAACAAATTATTATCGGAGTTCAATTTGCCAGAGTTGACTTAGTCGGAGAGCAGAAAGTTGCCTGAGAAGCAGGTCAGTGCGGAATACAGATGCAGACCTACACAATGTTACATCGACATACATTTTAGAACAGTTTCATCGTCTAGGTAATTAGATTTCCATCAACATAACTTCAGTGGTGTCAATCTCACAGTTAAAAAGCACTTTGGGATGGTTTTCAAATGTAGATTAGGTCTAGTCCTGAAGTAAAAACATGTTCAATCCATTGAAAATGGTTTTTAGTCCAGGACTAGGCTGAATCCATGTCTGAGAAACCAACCCTTCATCTACAAAACTACTACTATCCCTTTTGGTTTTAAATGTGAACCAATGCGAAATCTAAAATTTCCTCTGTCCTTTTTTCCCCAGTCAGATGTCGGCTTTACGGCCGGGGAGCTGTGTAGGGCTTCGGGTGTGGATCCTCCTGGCCATGACCCACCTCACCCTGGATTTTTCCCTGTGTAGCCCCCTCAGTCAGGGCCTAGGAATCAAGCTCATCCCCAAGCCTGTGCCTCGTCCCCGGCCCCGCTCGGCGCCCCTCTGGGATACTCCCAACATGCTCCATTGGAGGACAGTGAGGCCGCCGGCGCGCCGGCTCCTCAACCCCGTCCCACCGCCAGCCAATATGGGAGGGCCAGGGCCAAAGTTCAGGGGTCAAAAGCACAGGAGACTGGCACATAAAGGACAGCCATGTAAGGAGTGCTGGTTGAAATACACATCCACCGAGGTGGGAGATTTAGCAGCGGTGCTAGATCTTCCCATGGGGCACAAAACAGACGTGGTGAGGTTGTTACTGAGGGCGAGGAGGCAGCTGAAATGGGACAGCGATGACAAATCTCAGGACGGCAGGACCACGACGGTGGCCGGATATATCGACTGGGGACCCACGGGGACAGAGGACAACTTTGAGAACGGTGAGGGTAAAACGGCGGCCAACTCCACACTGTCCACCAAGGCCTTGACCACTGCCATGGCCACCACCACCACCACAACCACCAAGAGCCCCCAGAGGACGTTCGCAGTGGTGACCACCCCTCACCCCAGAAGGCTGAGCACCACCAAGGCCAGTGTCAGTCTAGGGGAGACTGTCAAACCACCAAAGCCATATGGAGACACATCAGGTAAAACTTCTCTCCTCTGTTTATGATCATGCTATTTTAAAACTCTTTCATTTGTATTCCTATCCTGTTAAGCATTCCACTGTTAAGTGAATAATAGTCCTACTTGAAGGAGTGGAGTTGGATTTGGCTTGTCAAGGCTAGAATAGTCAGAAAGACAGTAGGAGAGTAGGACGTTATTGGGTCGATCTACCAATTCGGTGCCTTTTGAGATGTGTAAAAAAAAATATTCTAGCATTCTGTTTCAAGAGGTTTAAATAAAATAATGACTAAAGAAAGTGCCTATTCAGTGCCAAATAAAGTAACAGGGTTGACGATTTCATCTTAAATCAGCCATAAATCTCCTTGTGACTGGGGGAATGGAAGCTTGTTGTGTGCAACAGGCGGTGGCAATTGAATGCAAGCTTCACGACTTGTTATGCTCAAATTTCCACCACAAAACACCAGAAAATGGCCAATAAGAGTACACTCTTTGAGAAAAATTGATATCTAAACTCTAAAAAGGTTTTTCATTAGTCCCCAAAAGACAACCATTTGAAGAACATTTTTTTGGTTCAAAGTAGAACCCTTTTGGTTCCAGGTAAAAACCCTTTTGAGTTCAATGTACATGTACAACCCTCTGTGAGAAGGGTTCTACCTGAAACCAAAAAGGGTTCTACCTGGAAACAAAAAGGGTTATCCTATGAGGACAGCTAAAGAACCATTTTGGAACCTCTCTTTCTAAGTGTTGAACAACCTCACCTGCTTTTACACTATCATTTCACTATAAGATGTTTAAAAAGGAATAGTTTCACCATAATAAAATGAGAGTTCAGTTCCCGTAACAGGGTTGACCTTAAATCACTAATCACATGAATAAAAATTATAATATTCAGAAATTACTTTGTCAATGTAACAAAATAACTAGTGCACAATTTTTACTTAAAATATCAATATCATTTTGTGGAACAACCCTATTTCTAACTGCGAGAAGCAACATTATGGCATGAAGTGCTGTTGTCTGGGACAGATACAGTGCCTTCAGAAAGTATTCACACCTCTTTAATGTTTCACATTTTGTTGTGTTACAGCCTGAATTTGAAATGGATTACATTTAGATTTTGTGTCACTGATCTACACACAATATCCCATAATGTCAAGGTGGAACTATGATTTTTAGAAATGTTTACAAAATGAAAAGCTGACATTTCTTGAATCAATACGTTTCAACAATTTTGTTATGGCACGTCTAAATAAGTTCAGGAGTAAAAATGACTCACTCTATGTGCAATAATAGTGTTTAACATGATTTCTATACCCCACACATCTCTGTACCCAACATATACACTTATCTGTAAGGTTACTCAATTGAGCAGTGAATTTTAAACACAGATTTAACCACAAAAACCAGGGAGGTTCGCAAGGAAAGCCACCTATCGATTCATTGGGGGAGTGGGGGGGGGGATATCACTTCGAGCATGGTGCAGTTATTAATTACCCTTTGGATGGTGTACCAATACACCCAGTCACTACAAAGACCATATTTTATGGTTGAAATTAACAAAAATAAATAAATATATGTGCATCACTGTATATACAGTGATATATATCCATTGCATTCGGAAAGTATTTAGACCCCTTGACTCTTAACACATTTTGTTGTTACAGCCTTCTTCTAAAAAATTGTTCCTCATCAATCTACACACGATACCCCATAATGACACATCAAAAACAGGTTTGTAGAATTTGTGCTAATTTATTAAAAATAAAAACAGAAATATCTTATTTACATAAGTGTTCAGACCCTTTGCTATGAGACTCGAAATTGAGCTCAGGTGCATCCTGTTTTCATTGATCATCCTTGAGATGTTTTTATAAATTGATTGTACATGATTTGGAAAGGCACCCACCTGTCTATATAAAGTCCCAAAGTTGACACTGCATGTCAGAGCAAAAACCAAGCCATGAGGTTGAAGGAATTGTCTGTAGAGCTCCGAGACAGGATTGTGTCGAGGCACAGATCTTGTGAAGGGTATAAAAAATGTCTGCAGCATTGAGGGTGCCCAAGAACACAGTGGCCTCCATCATTCTTTAATGGAAGAAGTTTGGAACCACCAAGGCTCTTTCTAGAGCTAGCTGCCCGAGCAATTGGTCACTCTAACAGAGCTCCAGAGTTCCTCTGTAGAGATGGGAGAACCTTCCAGAAGGACAACCATCTCTGCTGCACTCCACCAATCAGACCTTTATGGTAAAGTGGCCAGACGGAAGCCACTCCTCAGTAAAAGGCACACGACAGCCCACTTGGAGTTTGCCAAAAGGCACCCTAAGGACTCTCAGATCAGAGGAAACAAGATTCTCTGGTCTGATGAAACCAAGATCGAACACTTTGGCCTGAATGCCAAGTGTCACGTCTGGAGGAAACCTGGCACCATCCCTATGGTGAAGCATGGTGGTGGCAGCATCATACTGTAGGGATGTTTTTAAGTGGCAGGGACTGGGAGACTAGTCAGGATCGAGGGAAAGATGAACAGATCAAGGTACAGAGAGATCCTTGATGAAAGCCTACTCCAGAGCACTTAGGAGCTCAGACTGGGGCGAAGGTTCACCTTCCAACAGGACAACGACCCTATGCACACAGCCAAGACAACGCAGGAGTGGCTTCGGGACAACTCTCTGAATGTCCTTGAGTGGCCCAGCCAGAGCCGGACTTGAACCTGATTGAACATCTCTGGAGAGACCTGAAAATAGCTGTGCAGTGACGCTCCCAATCCAGCCTGATAGAGTTTAAGAGGATCTGCAGAGAAGAATGGGAGAAACTCTCCAAATACAGGTGTGCCAGGGTTGTTGCGTCATATCCAAGAAGACTCAAGATTGTAATCGCTGCCAGAATTGCTTCAACAAAGTACTGAATAAAGGGTCTGAATACTTGTGTAAATGTTATTTGCAATACATTTGCAAAAATGTATAAAACAACTATTTTTGCTTTGTCACTATGGGGTATTGGGTGTAGATTGATGAGGGGGAAAAAACAATTTATTCAATTTTAGAATAAGGCTATAACGTAACAAAATGTGGAAAGGGGCCTGAATATTTCCAATGCGCTGTAGACAGTAGGCTACTTGCAATATAGCCTAACAAGTCATTAGATTATCTTTTATAACATACGGTAGGTAAGCAAATAGCCATCTACTAGACATTTATATTGTGCTTTTTACTAAACATCATCAAGTATTACAATAAATGTCAATCCGGGACTGTCAGTGTATTGTAATTGTTTCATTTACTTACTCAACCTCTTCAGCCCAGCGGGTGAGTTTATAAATTGTAGTAACAAGTGACTCTGGTGACAGATTACATTTCATAGACACCGCACTGAAGGCTGGAAAGTCCTGCTTATTTCATTCGCAAAAAAACCCTGTCACTTCTTGGCAGAAAGATACGCATATGCGTGTGGCACCGTCAAACAAATCACAACGCTGGAACGCTATCCGCATCCACATAAACTAGTCCCAGCATCGTTCTTTGACAAACACAGAAGCTTGTATATTGAATTCAATAGAAGAAAACAGAGAGCGAGGGAGAGAGTGAGACTGTCAGTTCCTTAATGTAGCCATTGGCTACAGCCAAAACATTAAGGAATGTAGTTAGGCTGTTATAAGGTATTTTATAAACCAATGGTCATCTATAAAGAGGGATTACAAAAAAATGTTAACTGTAATCCGTTACATCACCAGCAAAAATATTGTAATCAGATTACAGATACTTTAGAAAAACTAGATGATTACTTAGACGATTACTTTCAAATTCAGAAAGGATGTTTGCAAAAAAAAAATCTTTGACACTTCTCTGTTTTCTCAATAACATTCAAATCAGCATTGAAAAAGGCGCAAGTTTAAGTTTGTTCCACCTGAGAAAGTCTGACCACAAGTCAGAGACCACTATGATGACACACCAAATGTGTTTGATGGATCGAGGGAAAAGTGCAGGAATAGAGTTTTGTAGGCTTACAGTCCAAGCTATGTCATTCAATGGTGTGACTGCTGTCGGCATCCAAAGATTATCCACCTTGAATAAACGCTTGGAGGTAAGGGTGACAGCAGTGGTGAAGTCTACGGCGTTACAGATCTCACTTATTCATTATTGGTATCTACATAGCATTGATGTGAATCACACTGCTGCTCTCTCATTTAGCTATTTGCACAGTATGGACTGTGGTTGTTGTGAATGGCTGTTCACAAATCTAAATTTGTATTTGAATCCAATAATGGTTGAATTCAAGAAGTTTAAGCTGCCTATCATTTGTTTTTGAAACCAGTGGACAGCCAGTGAAAAAGTGCTCTTGCAACAGCTGCATAAAAATCCATAGTCCTAATGGACACATGCCCAAACTTGCAGGCTTTGATAGATTTAAAGGGGCAATCTGTAGTTGCTACATCCTGGATGCTGGCCTTCTAGGCAGAGTTTCAAAGAAAAAGCCATATCTCAGACTGGCCAATAAAAATAAAAGACTAAGATGGGCTAAAGAACACAGACACTGGACATCGGAACTCTGCCTAGAAGGCCAGCATCCCAGAATCTCCTCTTCACTGTTTACATTGAGACTGGTATTTTGCTGGTACTATTTAATGAAGCTGCCAGTTGAGGACTTGAGAGGCGTCTGTTTCTCAAACTAGACACTCTAATGTACTTGTCCTCTTGCTCAGTTGTGCACCGGGCATCCCACTCCTCTTTCTATTCTAGCTAGCGCCAGTTTGCGTTGTTCTCTGAAGGGAGCAGTACCCAGCGTTGTACGAGATCTTCAGTTTCTTGACAATTTCTTGCATGGAATAGCCTTCATTTCTCAGAACAAGAATAGACTGATGAGTTTCAGAAGAAAGGTCCTTGTGTCTGGCCAATTTGAGCCTATAATCGAACACACAAATGCTGATGCTCCAGATACTCAACTAGGCTAAAGAAGGCCAGTTTTATTGCTTCTTTAATCAGACCAACAGTTTTCAGCTGTGCCAACATAATTGCAAAAGGGTTTTCTAATGATCAATTAGCCTTTTAAAATTATAAACTTGGATTAGCTAACACAACGTGACATTGGAACACAGGAGAGACGGTTGCTGATAATGGGCCTCTGTACACCTATGTAGATATTCCATAACAAATCAGCCGTTTCCAGCTACAATAGTCATTTACAAAATTAACCATGTCTACACTGTTTTTCTGATCAATTTGATGTTATTTTAATGGACAAAAAAATAGCTTTTCTTTCAAAAACAAGGAACCCAAACTTTTGAACGGTATTGTGTGTATTTATATACAGCTGAAGTCAGACGTTTACATACACCTTAGCTAAATACATTTACTCACAATTCCTGACATTTAATCCTAGTAATAATTCCCTGTTTTAGGTCAGTTAGGATCACCATTTTATTTTAAGAATGGGAAATGTCAGAATAATAGCAGAGAGAATGATTTATTTTAGCTTGTATTTCTTTCATCACGTTCCCAGTGGGTCAGAAGTTTACATACACTCAATTAGTATTTGGTAGCATTGCCTTTAAATTGTTTAACTTGGGTCAAAGGTTGCGGGGTAGCCTTCCACGACATTTCCACAATAAGTTGGGTGAATTTTGGCCCATTCCTCCTCACTGAACTGTTTTAACTGAGTCAGGTTTGAAGGCCTCCTTGCTTACACACACTTTTTCAGTTCTGCCCACAAACTTTCTATAGGTTTGAGGTCAGGGCTTTGTGATGGCCACTCCAATACATAGATTTTGTTGTCCTTAAGCAATTGTGCCACAACTTTGGAAATATGCTAGGGGTCATTGTCCATTTGGAAGACCCATTTGCAACCAAGCTTTAACTTCCTGACTGATGTCTTGAGATGTTGCTTCAATATATCCACATAATTTTCCCGCCTCATTTTTCCATCTATTTTGTGAAGTGCACCAGACCCTCTTGCAGCAATTCACCCCCACAACATGATGCTGCCACCCCCGTGCTTCACGGTTGGGATGGTGTTCTTCAGCTTGCAAGCCTCCCCCTTTTTCCTCCAAACATAACGATGGTCATTATGGCCAAACAGTCTCACCAGACCAGAGGACATTTCTCCAAAATGTATGATTTTTGTCCCCATGTGCAGTTGCAAACCATAGTCTGGCTTTTTTATGGTGGTTTTGGAGCAGTGGCTTCTTCTTTGCTGAGCGGCCTTTCAGGTTATGTTGATATAGGACTCGTTTTACTGTAGATATAGATACGTTTGTACCTGTTTCCTACAGCATTTTCACAAGGTTCTTTGCTGTTTTTCTGGGATTGATTTGCACTTCTCGCACCAAAGTCCAATCTGTAGGAGACAGAATGCATCTCCTTCCTGACGGTATGATGGCTGCGTGGTCCTATGGTGTTTATACTTGCGTGCTATTGTTTGTACAGATGAACGTGGTACCTTCAGGCGTTTGGAAATTGCTCCAAAGATGAACCAGACATGTGGAGGTCTTGGCTGATTTCTTTTGATCATGATGTCATGCAAAGAGGCACTGAGTTTGAAGGTAGGCTTTGAAATATATACAAAGGTACACCTCCAATTGACTCAAATTATGTAAATTAGCCCAGCAGAATCTTCTAAAGCCATGACATAATTTTCTGGAATTTTTCAAGCTGTTTAAAGTCACAGTCAACTTTGTGTATTTAAACTTCTGACCCACTGGAATTGTGAAACAGTGAGATATAAGTGAAATAAAATGTCTGTAAACAATTGTTGGAAAAATTACTTGTGTCATTGGGATATCACAAAGTAGATATCCCAACCGACTTGCCAAAACTATAGTTTGTTAACAGGACATTTGTGGAGTGGTTGAAAAACAAGTTTTAATGACTCCAACCTAGGTGTATGTAAATAACTGTATATATATATATATCAAACGTTTGGACACACCTACTCATTCATTGATTTTTCTTAATTTTTACTATTTTCTACATTGTAAATTAATAGTGAAGACATCATAACTATGAAATAACACATATGGAATCATGTAGTAACCAAAAAAGTGTTAAACAGATCAAAATATATTTTATATTTGAGATACTTCAAAGTAGCCACCCTCGATGACAGCTTTGCCCATTCATGGCATTCTCTCAACCAGTTTCACCTGGAATGAATTTCTCAAAGTCTTGAAGGAGTTCCCACATATACTGAGCAGTTGCTACTTTTCCTTCACTCGGCTGTACAACTCATCCCAAACCATCTCAATTGGGTTTAGGTCATGTGATTGTGGAGGCCAGGTCATCTGATGCAGCATGCCATCACTCTCCTTCTGGTCAAATAGCCCTTATAGAGCCTGGAGGTTTTTTGGGTCATTATCCTGTTGAAAAATAAATGACAGTCTCACTAAGCGCAAACCAGATGGGATGGCGTATCGCTGCAGAATGCTGTGGTATCCATGCTGGTTAAGTGTGCCTTGAGTTGTAAATACATCACAGACAGTGTCACCTGCAAAGCACCCCTACACTATCACACCTCCTCTTCCATGCTTCACGGTGGGAACCACACATGCGGAGATCATCCGTTCACCTACTCTGCGTCTCACAAAGACACGGCGGTCGGAACCAATAATCTAACATTTGGACTCATCAGACCAAAGGACAGATTTCCTCCGGTCTAATGTCCATTACTCATGTTTCTTGACCCAAGCAAGTCTCTTCTTCTTATGGTGTCCTTTAGTTGTGGTTTCTTTGCAGCAATTCGACCATGAATGCCTGATGCACGAAGTCTCCTCTGAACAGTTGATGTTGAGATGTGTCTGTTACTTGAACTCTGTGAAGCATTGGGCAGCAATTTCTGAGGCTGGGAACTCTAATGAACTTATCCTCTGCAGCAGAGGTAACTCTGGGTCTTTCTTTCCTGTCGCGGTCCTCATGAGAGCCAGTTTCATCATAGTGCTTGATGTTTTTTTGCGACTGCACTTGAAGAAACTTCCAAAGTTCTTGAAATTTTCTGGATTGACTATCCTTCATGTCTTCTTCTTGAAACTCTGGGGGCAGTATTTCAATTTTGGATGAAAAACGTTCCCGTTTTAAACAAGATATTTTGTCACGAAAAGATGCTTGACTATGCGTATAATTGACAGCTTTGGAAAGAAAACACTGACGTTTCCAAAACTGCAAGGATATTGTCTGTGAGTGCCACAGAACTAATGCTACAGGCGAAACCAAGATGAAACTTCAAACAGGAAGTGAGCCAGATTTTTGAGGCGCTGTGTTCCATTGTCTCCTTATATGGCTGTGAATGCGCCAGGAACGATCCTACACTTTCTGTCGTTTCCCCAAGGAGTCTGCAGCATTGTGACGTATTTGTAGGCATATCATTGGAAGATTGACCATAAGAGACTACATTTACCAGGTGTCCGCCTGGTGTCCTCCGTCGAAATTGGTGCGTAATCTCCAGCTGCATGTATTTTTCCATGTGATTCAGAGGAGAAACCAAACTTCCATGAATGATATATCATGGAATAGATATGTGAAAAACACCTTGAGGATTGATTCTAAACAACGTTTGCCATGTTTCTGTCGATATTATGGAGTTAATTTGGAAAAAAGTTTGGCGTTTTGATGACTGAATTTTCATTTTTTTTTCTTAGCCAAACATGATGAACAAAACGGTGCGATTTCTCCTACACAAATAATCTTTTTGGAAAAACTGAACATTTGCTATCTAACTGAGAGTCTCCTCATTGAAAACATCCGAAGTTCTTCAAAGGTAAATGATTTTATTTGAATGCTTTTCTTGTTTTTGTGAAAATGTTGCCTGCTGAATGCTAGGCTTAATGCTATGCTAGCTATCAATACTCTTACACAAATGCTTGTTTTGCTATGGTTGAAAAGCATATTTTGAAAATCTGAGATAACAGTGTTGTTAACAAAAGGCTAAGCTTGAGAGCCAGTATATTTATTTCATTTCATTTGCGATTTTCATGAATAGTTAACGTTGCGTTATGGTAATGAGCTTGAGGCTATAGTTACGATCCCGGATACGGGATTGCTCGTTTCAAGAGGTTAAAGTAATGATGGACTGTCATTTCTCTTTGCTTATTTGAGCTGTTCTTGCCATAATATGGACTTGGTCTTTTACCAAATAGGGCTGGCTATCTTCTGTATACCACCCCTACCCTGTCACAACCGATTGTCTCAAACGCATTAAGAAGGAAAGACATTCCACAAATTGACTTTTAACAAGGCACACCTTTTAATTGAAATGCATTCCAGGTGACTACCTCATGAAGCTGGTTGAGAGAATGCCAAGCGTGTGCAAAGCTGTCATCAAGGCAACGGGTAGCTACTTTGAAGAATCTCGAAGAATTTGTTCAACACTTTTTTGTTTACTACATGATTCCACCTTTGTTATTTCATAGTTTTGATGTCTTCACTATTATTCCACAATGTAGAAAATAGTAAAAAATTAAGAATAACCCTGGAATGAATAGGTCTGCCCAAAATTTGGACCAGTACTGTACAAGTAAACACATTACATTACATTTCAAAACACATTTTGTGCCATCAGGCCACTACTCTACTATCATATATCTACAACACAATATCCATGTGTATGTGTGTGTATAGTGCATATGTTGTTATGTGTGTGTGTATGCTTGTGTGTTTGTCTTTTCACAGTCCTCGCTGTTCCATAAGTTGTCTATGTTATCTGTTTGTTTAACCTGATGTTACTTCTAGCATGAGTTACTTGATGTGGAATACAGTTCCATTGTGTCATGGCTCTATGTAGGTCTGTGCGCCTCCCAAGTCTGATCTAGACTTGGGGTCTGTGAAGAGACCTCTGATGACATGTCTTGTGGGATATGCATGGGTGCGGGAGCTGTGTGCTAGTAGTTTAAACAGACAGTTCAGTGCATTCAACATATACAAGTAGTGATGAAGTCAATCTCATCTCCACTTTGAGCCAGGAGAGATTGACATCCATATTATTAATGTTAGCTCTCTGTGTACATTTAAGGCCCAGCGATGCTGCCCTTTTCTTGGCCAATTGTAATTTTCCTAAGTCCCTCATTGTGACACCTGACCACACAACTGGACAGTAGTCCAGATGTGACAAAACTAGGGCCTGTAGGACCTGCCTTGTTGATAGCGATGTTAAGAAAGTTGTCGTGTCTTTGGCTATGCGGATTAAGTGATATGACATGCTATTCTATAAAATCCTTTCTCTGTAGTTAATATTACCTGATTGAGCTAATCATGTAAATGTAATTACCTAGAAAGTCCGAGCACCACAAAATAATATTTATAGAGCAGTTATCTTCCGAATAAACCCCTAAAGACCCAGTAATATTTTACATCAATAGCAGTCAATATTAATCGTCACCTTATTTCAGTCTCATCTGAAAGTTGTAAAATCTTCATGAACACTGGCTAACAAGTTGAATCAGCAATACAAAATTGGGTTTAATTATTTATTTACTAAATACCTAACCAATCACACAGATTTACATATACACAGAATGAATCATACCTTGATTACAAATTATATCATAAAGGAAAACGTCCCTAGCGGAAGGAACAGATATGACAGTTGGTTACACAAAGAAAAGGGGGATTGGTTTGAGTGAAAGAGCGGGAAGACTGAGGAACAAAGGGAGAAGTGATGTCTCTATCGTAAATACAGTATCTTATGCATTCTAAATTACTGCCCATTTGAAAAAGGAAAATGCAATAAATATTTACTCTGAGCTGTGCTTCGGTAGGTTGGTGGTAGATGGAAGGCCGTGTTGCCCAACAGAGTCCTTTGTCCTTTGAAGAATGTCTCTGCTGGTAAATTAGATACGTTGTAGTAATGTCGTTGTGTGGTAGACGGGATACCCTGTCTGTACTTTCCTAGCCCACGTTTGCAGCTGCTGTTGCTAACTCAACGGCTAGGAGGTATCACTTCTGTAGTGAATAAGAGTTCAAAGTTCATACCATTCGCAACCAAAGCTCACGCTGAGGTTGGCTTCGTTCTGTAGTTATTATCTGAACCATTCTGACATCAGACCGTCATCCTCACATCTTCGGAACAGGAGGTTACATTTTCGTCAAGGCTTTATATAGCGGAGGGAGAAGGGTGTGTTTTCACAGTTTTATAACCCATGTCTCTTCATAGGGGCGGGCCACTGATTGAGAAGAGCCCTAACCTTATGAAAACCCAAATCTCTCATTTGGAAGCTAAAATTACATTTAATCTCTTCACCAATAATTTTGTATTCAAACATTTAAATTGAACAACAATTCCATGTGAATCCGATAACTACAATGTGCAGACTTTCCACTGCAGAGTTTATGTCATCCTATCATTGATGAGAATGTCTCAGATGACAACCGAACTGACATCATATTCATTAAGTACAAACGCATATGTTCAAGTGGGCGGATTACCAGAATATGGTTCATTTCACCCCACCTTCTGATGTTCCCAGAATCTCTATGTTAACCAAAGGATTTTCAAATGTCATATCAGTAGGGTAGAGAGAGGAAAAAGGGGGAGAGGTATTTATGACTGTCATAAACATACCCCCAGGCTAACGTCATGACAAAGTAGAGTAGCGCTTTATTATGCACAGACCTCTCCCTATCTTAGCTACTGTTGCATCAATATGTTTTGACTCCTCAACTTGCTCAATTTCCACATTATTCATTACAGGATTGAGTTGAGATTTAGGGTTTAGTGAATAATTTGTCCCAAATACAATGCTAAAATATTTAGGACTACACTGTGCCACCCATTCTGAAAATGACTGCAGCTCTTTGGTAAGTGTTGCAGTGATTTCACTTGCTGTGGTAGCTGACGTGTACAGTGTTGAGTCATCCACATACACAGATAGACACACAGGCTTTACTTAGAACCAGTGGCAGGTCATTATTAGTTTGCTGTTTGGGGTTTTAGGCTGGGTTTCTGTACAGCACTTTGAGATATCAGCTGATGTACGAAGGGCTATATAAATAAATTTGATTTGATTTGATTTGATTATTAAAGATTGAAAAAAGTAAGGGGCCTAGACAGCTGCCTTGGGGAATGTCTGACTCTTCCTGGATTATGTTGGAGAGGCTTCCATTAAAGAACACCCTCTGTGTGCTGTTAGACAGGTAACTCTCGATCCACAATATAGCAGGGGATTTAAAGCCTTAACACATACGTTTTTCAAGCAGCAGATTATCATCGATAATATCAAAAGCTGCAATGATGTAAAAACAGCTCCCACAATCTGTTTATCCAAACATTCTCTCAGGCAATCATCAGTCATTTGTGTAAGTGCTGTACAGTACATGTTGAATGCCCTTCCTATAAGTGTGTTTGTTGTTCATTTGTTTACTGTGAAATAGTATTGTATCTGGTCAAACACAATTTTTCCCAGAGTTTACTAAAGCTTGGTAACAGGCTGATTAGTCGGCTGTTTGAGCCAGAAAAGGGTACTTTGCTATTCTTGCGTAGTGGAATTACTTTTGCTTCCCTCCAGGCCTGAGGGCACACACTTTCCTGTAGGCTTAGATTGAATAGATGGCAAATAGGAGTGCCAATATGGTCTGCTATCATCCTCAGTAATTTTCCATTCAAGCTGTCAGACCCAGGTGCCTTGTCATTGTTGATAAGCAACAATAATTGTTTCACCTCTTCCACACTCACTTTACGGAATTCAAAATTACAATGCGTGTCTTTCATAATTTGGTGCAGTTATGCATGGCTGTGAGAGTTCAGAATATTTTGTTGCCATGCCTAAATTTGCTAATCTTTCCAATTAAAAAATCATTAAAGAAGTTGGCAATATCAGTGGGTTTTGTGATGAATGAGCCATCTGATTCAATGAATCAACGTCAACGTCATCAACGTCTTGCTCCCAGATAAATTAAACAACTTCTTTGCTCGCTTTGAGGACAATACAGTGCCACTGACACGGCCCTCTACCAAAGCCTGTGGGCTCTCCTTCTCTGTGGTCAACGTGAGTAAAACATTTAAACGTGTTAACCCTCGCAAGGCTGCCGGCCCAGGCAGCATCCCTAGCCGTGTCATCAGAGCACGCGCAGACCAGCTGGCTGGTGTTTTTACGGACATATTCAACCAATCCCTATCCCAGTCTGTTGTCCCCACATGCTTCAAGATGGCCACTATTGTTCCTGTTACCAAGAAAGCTAAGGTAACTGAACTAAATGACTATCGCCCCCATTGCACTCTGTCATCATGAAGTGCTTTGAGAGACTAGTTAAGGATATCACCTTCACCCTACATGATAACCTAGACCCACTCCAATTTGCTTACCGCCCCAATAGGTCCACTGACGATGCAATCGCCATCACACTGCACACTGCCCTATCCCATCTGGACAATACCTATGTAATAATGCTGTTCAATTGACTAAGCTCAGCAATTAACACCGTATTACCCTCCAAACTCGTCATTAAGCTGGGTCTCGACCCCGCCCTGTGCAACTGGGTCTGGAACTTTCTGACGGGCAGCCCCCAGGTGGTGAAGGTAGGAAACAACATCTCCAACCCGCTGATCCTCAACACTAGGGTCCCACAAGGGTGCGTTCTATGCCCTCTCCTGTACTCCTTGTTCACCCATGACTGCGTGGCCATGCACGCCTCCAACTCAATCATCAAGTTTGGAGACGACACTACAGTGGTAGGCCTGATTACCAACAACGACGAGACGGCCTACACGGAGGAGGTGAGGGCCCTCGGAGTGTGGTATCAGGAAAATAACCTCTCACTCAACGTCAACAAAACAAAGGAGATGATCGTGGACTTCAGGAAACAGCAGAGGGAGCACCCCCCCATCCACACCGACTGGACAGTAGTGGAGAAGGTGGAAAGTTTTAACAAACCCAAACCCAGTTCCTCGGCGTACACATCACAAACAAACTGAAATGGTCCACCCACACAGACAGCGTGGTGAAGAAGGCACAACAGTGCCTCTTCAACCTCAAGAGGCTGAAGAAATTTGACTTGTCATCTAAAACACTCACAAACTTTTGCAGATGCACAATCAAGAATATCCTGTCGGGCTGTATCACCGCCAGATACGGCAATTGCACCGCCCTCAACCGCAAGCCTCTCCAGAGGGTAATGCGGTCTGCACAACGCATCACGTTGTCACAGGAAGGCCAAAAAGATCATCAAGGACAACAACCACCGAGCCTGTTCAACCCTGCTATCATCCAGAAGGCGAGGTCAGTATAGGTGCATCAAATCTTGGACTGAGAGACAAAAACAGCTTCTATATCTCAAGGCCACCAGACTGTTAAACAGCCATCACTAACATAGAGAGGCTGCTGCCAACATACAGACTCAAATCTCTGGACACTTAAATAAATTGACTTAATTAAGGTATCACTAGTTACTTTAAATAACGGCACTTTAATAATGTTTACATATCCTACATTACTCATCTCATATGTATACACTGTATTCTACACCATCTACTGCATCTTGCCTATGCCGCACGCCATCGCACATCCATATATTTATATGTACATATTCTTATTCATTGCTTTATATTTGTGTGTATTTGTGTGTATAAGGTAGTTGTTGTGAATTAGTTAGATTAGTTCTAGTCGAAACTAGAAGCATTTTGCTACACTCACATTAACATCTGCTTTCCATGTGTATGTGACCAATACAATTTGATTTGATTTGAGCTCAGAGGTGAGTGCAGTAGAAGTAGGAATAAAACAGAGAGACACCGATGTATTGCAAGTTCCTTTATATGTTGGCTCTATATGTTATAGCAATTAACATTTAGGAGTGATAGACAGAATGACAGACAGACAGAAAGAAAGACGGACAGACAGACAAAGCGACAACAGAGGAGCAAAAGGAGAATCAGACAGACAGAGTGACAGACGAATGGCTGGACAGACAGAGAGACTGAGAGACAGACAGAGGGACAGCAGAGAAGTTGCAGAGACAGACTGCACAACAGGGAGGCAACAGAGGCCCAGTTCAAGTGATGAGGTGTATCTCCAGTGGTGCTTTTACATGCAAAAAATGTGGCAAAGAAATGTACTTTTTGTCCTGAATACGAAGCAATGTTTGGGGCAAATCCAACACGAGATATCACTTAGTACCAATTAATATTTGCACGCATGGTGGTGGCTGCATCATGTTACAGGTATGCTTGTCATCGACAAGGACAAGGGAGTTAAGAAATAATAATAATAATAAACGGAATAGAGCTAGGCACTGGTAAAACCCTAGAAGAGACCTTGGTTCAGTCTGCTTCCAAAAGACACTGACATATTCACTTTTCAGCAGGACTTTTACCTAAAACACAATGCCAAATACACACTGGAGTTGCTTATCAAGATGACATTGAATGTTCCTGAGTGGCCAAGTTATAGTTTTGATTTAAATCGGCTTGAAAATCTATGGCAAGACATGAAAATGGTTGTCTAGCAATGGTCAACAACCAACTTGACAGAGCTTGAATAATTTAAAATAATAATGGGCACATGTTGTACAATCGAGGTGTGCAAAGCTCTTAGAGACTTACCCAGAAAGACTCACAGCTGTAATCACTGCCAAAGGTGATTCTAACTCAGGGGGTTGAATACTTATCTGATCAACATAGTGTATATTAGTCTTTTATTTTCTATTATAAATTGGGTGGTTTGAGCCCTGAATGCTGATTAGCTGAAAGCTGTGGTATACCACAGATATGACAAAACAGATTTGTACTCTTCTAATTATGTTGGTAACCAGTTTATAATAGCATTAAGGCACAACAATTACAATTAAATCAATTTTAATCCCACTTTGTAACACAACAACACGTGGAAAAAGTCAAGGGATGTGAATAGTTCTTGAAGCCACTAAGTAAGAGTGTGGTGAATATGTGTGTAAAAAAAGTGAAATATCATTCAGCAATGAAAGATTACTCCTTTGGACTTATCTAGGGTGTTGATAGGACTGTGCCCCTCAAAATGATTCAACTATTCGAAGTACATCCTCCCTAACCATCGGCCAATTAATATTTTAGTGAAGCTTTCCCGTGAACTGATAGGAGCTGTGATTCAGAGCAAACTGTCTTGTTTTATTCAACAGTTTGCGGTTTCAGAATAGGCTTCTGCCATATTTGTACCTCTGTAGATAGGCCCATTAGTTTATATGCCAATGTGATTTGCAGGTAGAGCATTGTTAAAATGTTCTTACAGCCTGGTTGTGGTACCGTGATATGATGAAATATACATTATATATATATACAAAGGTACGTGGTCACCCCTTAAAATGAGTGGATTCAGCTATTTCAGCTACACCTGTATAAAATTGAGCACACAGCCATGCAATCTCCATAGACAAACATTGGAAGTAGAATGGCCTTACTGAAGAGCTCAGTGACTTTCAACGTGGCACTGTCATAGGATGCCACCTTTCCAACAAGTCAGTTCAGCAAATTTCTGCCCTGCTAGAGCTGCCCCGGTCAACTGTAAGTGCTGTTATTGTGAAGGTGAAACGTCTAGAAGCAACAACGGCTCAGCGCTGGTAGGCCACACAAGCTCACAGAATGGGACCGCTGAGTGCTGAAGTGCGTAGTGAATAAAAATCGCCTGTCCTCGGATGCAACACTCACTACCGAGTTCCAAACTGCCTATGGAAGCAACATCAGCACAAGAACTGTTCATCCTCTCTCTCAACGTGATGAAGACAAAGGAGATGATTGTGGACAACAGGAAACGGAGGACCGAGCACACCCCTATTCTCATCGACGTGGCTGCAGTGGAGCAGGTTGAGAGCTTCAAGTTCCTTGGTGTCCACATCACCAACAAACTATCATGGTCCAAACACACTAAGACAGTTGTGAAGAGGGCACGACAAAGCCTATTCCCCCTCAGGAGACTGAAAAGATTTGGCATGGGTCCTTAGATCCTCAGATGGTTCTACAGCTGCACCATCAAGAACATCCTGACTGGTTGCATCACTGCCTGGTATGGCAACTGCTTGGCATTCGACCGTAAGGCACTACAGAGGGTAGTGCGTACGGCCCAGTACATCAGTACATCCAAGACCTCTATATCAGGCGGTGTCAGAGGAAGGCCGCCCTGAAAATTGTCAAAGACTCCAGCCACCCTAGTCATAAACTGTTCTCTCTGCTACCGCACGGCAAGCGGTACCGGAGCACCAAGTCTACAGTAGGTCCAAAAGTCTTCTTAACAGCTTCTACACCCAAGCCATAAGACTCCTGAACTGTTAATCAAAGGGCTAGCCAGACCCCTATTTTACACTGCTGCCACTCTCTGTTTATTATCTATGCATAATCACTTTAACTCTACCTACATGTACATATTACCTCAATTACCTCAACTAACCGGTGCCCCCGCACATTGACTCTTTATCGGTACCCCCTGTATATAGCCTCACTATTGTTATTTTACTGCTGCTGTTTAAATATTTATAACTTATTTTAATTTCAATTTTTTACTTATCTATTTTGTAGATAAGTGAGTAAGTATTTCAGGTCTACACCTGTTGTACTCGGCGCATGTGACAAATTTAATTTAATTCGATTTTTGATTTTATCAGGAGCTTCATGAAATGGGTTTCCATGGCCGAGCAGCCGCACACAAGCCTAAGATCACTATGCACAATGCCAAGCATTGGCTGGATTGGTGTAAAGCTCACCTCCATTGGACTCTGGAGCAGTGGAAACGCGTTCTCTGGAGTGATGAATCACACCTCACCATCTGGCAGTCTGACGGATGAGTCTGGGTTTGGCAGATGCTAGGAGAACGCTACTTGCCCCCAATGTATAGTGCCAACTGTAGAGTTTGGTCGAGGAGGAGTAATGGTCTGAGGCTGTTTTTTATGGTTCAGGCTCCTTAGTTCCAGTGAAGGGAAATCGTAACTCTACAGCATACAATGACATTCTAGATGAATGTGTGCTTCCAACTTTGTGGCAACAGTTTGGGGAAGGCCCTTTCATGTTTCAGCATGACAATGCCCACATGCACAAAGCGAGGTCCATACAGAAATGGTCTGTTGAGATCAGCGTGGAAGAACTTAACTGGCCTGCACAGAGCCCTGACCTCAACTCCACTGAACACCTTTGGGATGAATTGTAACTCCAACTGCGAGCCAGGCTTAATCGCCCAACATCAGTGTCCTACCTCACTAATGCTCTTGTGGCTGAATGGAAACAAGTCCCTGCAGCAATGTTCCAACATCAAGTGGAAAGCATTCCCAGAAGAGTGGAGGCTGATATAGCAGCAAAGGGGGGACCAACTCCATAATAATGCCCATGATTTTGGAATGGGATGTTCGACGAGCATGTAGTTTTGGTCATGTAGTATATATATATATTTGATTTGATATGTCATAGAATAATGAATACCATCATCATTCAAATAGGTGCCAGTATCATAACCTCTCCCTCAACGTCAACAAAATGAAGGAGTTGATCGTGGACTACAGGAGACAGCAGAGAGAGCATGCCCCCATCCACATCGACAGGACCTCAGTAGAATGTGTGAAAAGCTTCAAGTTCTGCGTGCACATCACTGACAATGTCTTCAACCTCAGGAGGCTGAAGAAATTCGACTTGGACCCTAAAACCCCCTCAAACTTCTACAGATGCACCAATGAAACATCCTGTTTGGCCATATCACCACCTGGTACGGCAACTGCACTGTCCGCAACCGCAAGGCTATCCAGAGTGTGGTGCGGTCAGGTCAATGCATCACTGTAGGCACACTGCCTGGCAGGAATTTGAAGCTTTTCACCCTCTCCATTGCGGCCCCGACGATGTGGATGGGGTCATGCTCCCTCTGCTGTCTCCTGAAGTCCATGATTAGCTCCTTTATTTTGTTGAGGGATATGTCATTTTCCTGACACCACTCCCCTAGGGCCCTCATCTCCTCCCTGTAGGCTGTTTCATCATTTTTGGTAATCAGGCCTACCACTGTTGTGACATCTGCAAATTTGATGATTGAGTTAGAGACGTACGTGGCCACGCAGCCATGGGTAAACAGGGAGTACAGGAAGGGGCTGAGCACGCAGCCTTGTGGGACCCCCGTGTTGAGGATCATCGTAGTGGAGGTGTTGCCTACCTTTACTCCCTGGGGTCGGCCCATCAGGAAGTCCAGGACCGAGAATAGTGTGACAAACAAAAAACATCCAGTCAGCGGCAATCCTGTGGGCAAAAACAACTTGTTGATGAGAGGTTGATGGAGAATGACAAGAATTGTGCAAGTTAGCAGGCAGGCCACAAACATGGCTTAGTACAACAGTAGTGTGCAAAACGGCATCTCGGAATGCACAACTCGTCGGTCCTTGTTACGGATTGGCTATTGCAACAGACGACCATACCAGTTTCCACTCCTATCAGCTAAAACAAGATGAAAGCAACTCCAGTGGGCACGCAATCACCAACACTGGACAATTGAGGAGTGGAAAAACATTGCCTGGGATGATGAATCCCGGTTCCTTTTGTGTCATGCTGATGACAGAGTCAGGATTTGGTGTAAGAAGCATGAGTCCATGAGCCCATCCTGCCTGGTGTCAACGGTACAGGCTGGTGGGCGTGATGTAAGGGTGTGGGGAATTTTTTCCTGGCACATGTTAGGTCTCTTGATACCAATTAAGCAACGTTTCCATGCACAAAGAATTCAGGCTATTCTGGGGGCAAAGCGAGGTTTGATCCGGTACTAGATGGGTGTACCTAATAAACTAAGTGTGTAACCATTGCTTATTGAAGAATTTAAATTAGAAATGCCTCATGAGCTTACTTCAACTGTCGTACCCCATCACAACCCAAAATATAAGCTTGTTTTATGCCAATGTTTGTAAACAATGTAAACTTTAACAACCACCGTATAGCCTCAAAACATGCTTAAAACTATCATTTTGATTTCATGGATGGTCAGTCCTTATATCCAGAGCTCTATCAATGAATTTGAGAGTGGTTACATTTGTCCAGGCCCATCACTCCGTTTTTTTCCAAAACAGTGGCGGGATTATGCTTTTGTTATTGTTAGAACTGCAGTTTTCTCACTTAAAGGGGAATTTCTATATTTTATTTTACATACGTTTTAACTTATTTTCAACTTAATATTGTGTTTACGTTCAATCCAGACAATTTTTAAGTTTGTTAGCTGGTTATGTTGCTAGCATAATTTGGAGCATTTAGCAGTGCAAGTGGAAACAGTTGATATCAGCTATCAGTGCATTCAAAAGAATGGGGAAAAATATGTGGAGGAAGAGGCATAAGCCCATCCTTATACAAATGATTTTGAATGCACTGCACATGCATCACAAATCAATGTGTCATCTTCCATAAAGATCGAAGATTTCAGATAAGTGTGCCGCTATGTAAATTCACATCCACACTGTGGTCATACTTCATTGTGACTCAGAGAGTTAAGACAGAGCCACCGGGGGTGGCTAGCACACACATAGCATGACGTGGAAGACAATACCATAGAGTACAGTTAGGATGATGGAGGACAGGGTGTGCTGTAGATCATTATGCTTTAGTGGTCCTGTGGCCCACCATGTGAAGCAGATGTACAGCTGTGGAGCCTCCAGATGCTGGCTGATTGTTCCCGATGATATTGTGCTAACTCCGCTCTGCTCTCTCAAAGCCGCACAGATGGAGCTGTCAGCTTCATTATGGATATGAGATGATTAAAACTACCGTCCATCTTGCTGGCTGATCGCTCAGGTCTTGTTATTGCATAGGTTAAACAAGGCAATGGAGTCAATAAGTAAATGTGAAATCCTGCCAAAAATGTGATGGACGCAACAGAAATGTATAGAACCTGCTGCTAATTTGGGTTTTGTTATCACATTCTGAAGAGACGAGGTTAAACAAAGTGAATAAGTAAGGGTAGAATCCAGCCAAAGCAAAGTGAACACATATAAAAATGTATGTTAAGTGCTCGAGTGCTTCAGTTTTGTATCTATATGTAAAGAGGTGTGCAAATGTGGCAAATGCCACGCCACTAATGCTACATTGTGACCTCGGTGGGACTTGTAGAGGCGTAGGCTTCTGTAGAGAGAGAGGCCCTTCAGGCACAGATAGAAAGAGCGAGAGAAAAGAGAGAGAGAGAAAATGAGAGAGAAAAGAGAGAAACACTTTCCCTACTGGTTACCATGGCAATCTAATTATCTCGCCATTACTCTATATTGACTCTCAATAAACTGGGTAAAAATGAATCTTCTTCCCGAGTGTTAAATATGGACTTAAGTGCTGATGCCTGGTGACAGCCATGCACAGTCAATCCTCCTGATTTACAGAAACTCAGCCAAGAGGAGATGAAGAGTAGCCAGAATGAACAGATGCTGCTTTACTTTATGTTTCTAATGCTCAGCTCTTTCATGTCTGACATTTTCTCTGAGAAGAAAAGGTGCACTACTGGCAAGCAACCATTTAAAAAGCTAGCAAATTGTTCCTTTACCCACTGTTGACAAGAAATATTTTTTATTTCTTTTGGTAATTTCTAACAGCAAGTATTCACTGTGTCCGTCATTAGTTTTTCCCCCCACAAATTCAAATTTCAGTGTGAAGAAACATCAATATCAAGCCAGATAATTGAGTGGGGAGGATATGCAAGGTATTTCGTTTGAATACATCCAACCCATAG
The DNA here is from genome assembly GCF_034236695.1 of Oncorhynchus nerka. Classification (NCBI taxonomy): domain Eukaryota; kingdom Metazoa; phylum Chordata; class Actinopteri; order Salmoniformes; family Salmonidae; genus Oncorhynchus; species Oncorhynchus nerka. The sequence goes on along the minus strand of NW_027040325.1, from coordinate 165,106 downwards.
AACTCTCTCTTCTAAAGTCCCACTTATTGGTGGCAATCCCCTTTCTGTTAATTGATTTGATTTATTTCACCTTTATTTAACCAGGTAGGCCAGTTGAGAACAAGTTCTCATTTACAACTGCGACATGGCCAAGATAAAGCAAAGCAGTGTGACACAAACAACAACCCAGAGTTACACATGGAATAAACAAACGTACAGTCAATAACACAATAGAAAAAATCTATATACAGTGTGTACAAATGAGGTAAGATTAGGGAGGTAAGGCAATGAATAGGCCGTAGTGGCAAAGTAATTACAATTTAGCAATTAACACTGGAGTGATAGGTGTGCAGAAGATGAATGTGCAAGTCGAGATACTGGGGTGCAAAGGAGCAAAACGAACAAAAAAACAATATGTGGATGAGGTAGTTGGATGGGCTATTTACAGATGGGCTATGTACAGGTGCAATGATATGTGAGCTGCTCTGACAGCTGATGCTTAAAGTTAGTGAGGGAGATATGAGTCTCCAGCTTCAGTGATTTTTGCAATTCGTTCCAGTCATTGGCAGCAGAGAACTGGAAGGAAAGGTGGCCAACGGAGGAATTGGCTTTGGGGGTGACCAGTGATATATACCTGCTTGAGTGTGTGCTACGGGTGGGTGCTGTTATGGTGACCAGTGAGCTGAGATAAGGCGGGGCTTTACCTAGCAAAGACTTATAGATGACATGGAGCTAGTGGGTTTGGCAACGAATATGAAACGAGGGCCTGCCAACGAGAGCATACAGGTCGCAGTGGTGGGTAGTATATGGGGCTTTGGTGACAAATCGGATGGCACTGTGATAGACTGCATCAAATTTGCTCAGTAGAGTGTTGGAGGCTATTTTGTAAATGACATCGCCGAAGTCAAGGATCGGTAGGATAGTCAGTTTTACGAGGGTATGTTTGGCAGCATGAGTGAAGGATGCTTTGTTGTGAAATAGGAAGCCGATTCTAGACTTAATTTTGGATTGGAGATGCTTAATGTGAGTCTGGAAGGAGAGTTTACAGTCTAACCAGACACCTAGGTATTTGTAGTTGTCCACATACTCTAAGTCAGAACCGTCCAGAGTAGAGATGCTTGACAGGTGGGCAGGTGCGGGCAGCGATCGGTTAAAGAACATGCATTTAGTTTGACTTGCATTTAAGAGCAGTTGGAGGCCACAGAAGGAGAGTTGTATGGCATTGAAGCTCTTCTCCAGGTTAGTTAACACAGTGTCCAAAGAAGGGCCAGAAGTATACAGAATGGTGTCGTTTGCGTAGAGGTGGATCAGAGAATCACCAGCAGCAAGAGCGACATCATTGATGTATACAGAGAAAAGAGTCGGCCCAAGAATTTAACCCTGTGGCACCCCCATAGAGACTGCCAGAAGTCCGGACAACAGGCCCTCCGATTTGACACACTGAACTCTGTTTGAGAAGTAGTTGGTGAACCAGGCGAGGCAGTCATTTGAGAAACCAAGGCTGTTGAGTCTGCCGATAAGAATGTGGTGATTGACAGACTCGAAGGCCATGGCCAGGTCGATGAAGACAGCTGCACAGTATTGTCTCTTATTGATGGCAGTTATGATATCGTTTAGGACCTTGAGCGTGGCTGAGGTGCACCCATGACCAGCTCGGATTGCATAGCGGAGAAGGTACGGCGGGATTCGAAATGGTTGGTGATCTGTTTGTTAACTTGGCTGTCCAGATTTTGCAACTCTTTCAGAACATCAACTATTTGGATTTGGGTGAAGGAGAAATGGGGGAGGCTTGGGCAAGTTGATGTGGGGGGTGCAGGGCTATTGACCGGGGTAGGGGTAGCCAGGTGGAAAGCATGGCCAGCCGTAGAAAAATGGTTTTTGAAATTCTCAATGATCGTGGATTTATCGGTGGTGAAAGTGTGTCCTAGCCTCAGTGTAGTTAACTAGAAGATATGCAGGCCAGTATTTTATAGCTAAATTTCCCCAAATAAAGTACAAGCATGAAGGACAACTGCATTTCCTGGTCAGTAATAAAATGAGCGGAACATGAGCACGAATCCGACCACCTCTCCTCTCCTGTCAAAGTTTGCTATCCGGAGCGATTGAATTATGCCGTGTTGCCTTTGACATTGGGAGAAAAGGAGTTTGGAATAATTGGCTCTGATCTTTCTCTCTCTTCTCTCTCTCTCTGTCGCTCTCTTTCTCTCCACTTTCTCTCTTCAAAAGCATCCTCTCTTCTTCTGTAAATGTGTTAGATTGCTCGGTGACTCAGTGGAAATCAGGCCAGATTGACAATTTGACATCAGTGTTAATTGGCCATTGCGAGCCATCATCAGGCTTCGATAGAAGGTTTCCCCCGCCCCATCCCTCCCTTCCCTCAAGTACCACACATGGGAGGATGGATTGGAGAGGGGCCACGGAGGAGAACGGAGGGGATAGGTGGGTTCTACTACATGTCACCCCTCACACTCTCCAGGAAGTTTAATGCATTATAAATGAGAGGCAGATTCCGGACATTTGCAGTGGGTGGGTGGGAGGGAGTGCGTTGGCTGGCTCGATCTCCACAACGGCTCCATTTACATTTTTCATGAGCTTTTAAGCTGCTAGCGGATGCAGCCGTACGGTGGCATTAGTACTTAACTATGACTTAACTATGCATTCGTTATTGAGGCAATTTTGGGAGGACAAACCGCTCGAAGGCGGTCTGTGTACAAATGGTATTATAAGAGTATCAAATCGCTGCCCACAAGCAATTCAAATAGCCAGGCTGTAAAATTGACAGGCTCTGCTATCGGGAACACAGATGTGAGAGAGGGTAAACCGCTGTAATGTGAAGCAAAGCCAATGTTCAGTTATTGAGGAGCATCATAGAGAATGATAGAGACCTTTAGTGGCCAAAAAGCCATTGTAACATGAGCAGCGTCAATGAGTGCTTCCACTATTTTAATGTAGTCAACTGGGTGAGTCATGTTCAACTGGGTCATCAGGAGGGATCAGCCAATCGTGAAGAAGAAAATTGACTACTTCAAAATGGAAATTGCCTGAATGGGACTGCCTACTGTATGCTGTCACAGATGCTATAATGGCACAGAGACAAAGATGAGTCATCTCTATCTCTATGGAGAGCACAGAGTGGATGGCTTCTTTACTAATTACACTGTTTGCTTCTGGTACCATTGACTTAACAGGTAAGAGTTTTCAGCTCAATATCAGTGTCCCGTTTCATTATCGAGGTTGGCTAGAGTATGGTTCTTATTTTGTCCAGTTAAGCAGCCTGGACTCAGGGGTAGATGTAACATAGTAAATGTAAATCCAGCCCACTTCAATCAGTATATGTTACGTTTCGTATAGTATATTTTAATTTGTGGATGTCCATCATCCGTTTTGTATGATATGTTATGAATAACAAATGGTATAATATGTTACTAATTGCAATTTGTTGTGGCTAACATTGGCTAGGTGGCTAACACTAACGTTAGCTAGGTTAGGATTACGGTCAGGGTTAAGGTTAGGGTTAGGAGTTAGGTTAAAAGGTTAAGGTTAGGGTAAGTGTTTCCTACAATGCTAAGTAGATGCAAAGTAGCTCAAAAGTAATAAGTAGTTGCTAAAGTTGTCCATGATGAGATTTGAACACCAAACCTTTGGGTTGCTAGACATTCATGTCATATGCCCACCCATCCATCCAACCCAACCAAACACCTTACTTTTATTTTTTGCCTTAAGTAACCTTCTGTCTTATGTAACCATACCAAACATAACATATCATATTCAGATTTACATTTACTATGCTACGTCTAGTCTATGCTACGTCAAGAGACCAGGCTGAGTTAAGAACTATAGTGTTGCTAGCTTTTTATCAACTGGCTGTGGTATTTTGCCACAGATATACACTGCCGTTCAAAAGTTTGGGGTCATCTAGAAAGGTCCTTGTTTTTGAAAGAAAAACTCATTTTTTGTCCATTAAAATAACATACAATTTATCAGAAACACAGTGTAGACATTGTTAATGTTGTAAATGACTATTCTAGCTGGAAACTATTTTAGATGATTTTTTATAGAATATCTACATAGGCGTACAGAGGCCCATTATCAGCAACCATCACTCCTGTGATCCAATGGCACGTTGTGTTAGCTAATCCAAGTTTTTCATTTTAAAAGGCTAATTGATCATTGGAAAACCCTTTTCCAATTATGTTAGTACATCTGAAAACTTTTGTTCAGATTAAAGAAGCAATAAAACTGGCTTTCTTTAGACTAGTTGAGTATCTGGAGCATCAGCGTTTGTGGGTTTGATTACAGGCTCAAAATGGCCAGAAACAATGAACTTTCTTCTGAAACTCTTCAGTCTATTCTTCTTCTGAGAAATGAAGGCTATTCCATGTGAGAAATTGCCAAGAAACTGGAGATCTCATACAACGCTGTGTACTACTCCCTTCCCAGAACAGCGCAAACTGACTCTAACCAGAATAGAAAGAGGAGTGGGAGGCCCCGGTGCACAACTGAGCAAGAGGACAAGTACATTAGAGTGTCTAGTTTGAGAAACAGACGCCTCACAATTCCTCAACTGGCAACTTCATTCAATAGTACCCGCAAAACACCCGTCTCAATGTCAACAGTGAAGAGGCGACTCTGGGATGCTGGCCTTGGCTTGTATCCACTACTATTTAATGAACTGGATGTGCATAGACATAGGTATATATTTATGTTAAGCTGAATGTGTTTGATAGAATATGATATCAGCAACAAACGTGGGCTGCACCAGCTATTCTTTTAATAAAGGCAGGTAGCGGGGGCGATTTTATTAAAACACAGTGCTTGTCAATGGCATGTTCATCAAACTGTCAAGACCACAAAGGTGAAAACCTCATTTTGTTCTCTCTGGGAGCATTGGTGTAGCTCTCTCTATTCCTCTCTCTCTTTTCTCCCCCTCTCTTGTCTGGCACTGATTCGTCCAAATAAAACCTAACCCAGCACCTCTAAAGCAAGGTGACTGCCAAAGGTGATTTTTAAGCCTCGCTGACAGAGCACAATGAGTTTGAGCTAGCAGGGCCAAATATTTCTCCCTTCAGCTGGCAGGTCTGGACGGGAATAGAGAATAGTCTGGACTGACTCTCGGTTGTGTCAGTGGAGTCATTATCTGACTTAATCTTTTCTGCTTAATGCACTGCCCTGAAATTAGGTCAAAATGAGACTTAAGACTGGGTTTGTATGGCCAGAGCTTCAGCCTGATATTGATTTGGTATATTATTAAGCCGGAAATCTCTGCCAGAAAAGCCTTTCACTGTGACACAAATGTAAAACGAAACAATTCTCTATGGAGATAGACTATTGATCAAGTTCAAGGGCAAGCTATATTATCCATGAACTTGGACTGCTGTTAATTTATTACTCCACACTTTCAACTTCAGCCTTGATGTCAGACAGGACGGGAGGGAGAGGAGCGAGCAGAGTGAGAGCGAGAAATGCAAATGCCAGATAAGTGAAAGTGCCTTTGCTGCAGAGGGACTGTGATTGCAGCGAAGGAAAGGAGGCTTTCCTGAGCCAGCCAGAGATATCAGTTGTCCAAGGTTGACCTGGCTGCTTTGTGCCCTGCCCACAGAAGTTTGCTATCCAAGTGCATATGCAGCACAATGAGGGAGCTAGAGTAGCACGAGCCAGCTAGCAGACACCAGGAGCGTTGGCACGTCCGTGAGGAGTGGCAGCTCCTTTTGAGATATTCTTAAGACAAATTGGCCTGGATCAGCAGACAATTTGCTGATGAGAAGGTCTGGATGTATGGGCCCATGAGGACATTTTCATCATGAAGGGCTTTGCGTTCTGCCGCGTGTGGCCCACTACTGGTGAATTATTGTGAATTGGCGTTGTGCAACAGCAAGGCTGCGATTGGTGGAGGGAGATTTAGGGATGGAGGGTTGTGATCCAAAACTCAGAAAGGGGGGCAACACTGTGGACAATGTAATTTGCCCTGTAGAAATGTGCAAATGTTTATTTTTTGTTCTCATTACAGTCTTCCCACTGGGCACAGATGTCAGTTAAACATCTAGTTTTGATTTGCATTTGGTTGAGTTGTCAACTAATGTGAATTGAACATGAAATCAACAAAACATTTCACCATGTTATTGGATTTAAAGTTGGGTGAAAAAAATATTAAATGACCTTCCTTTTAATGACTTTTTGTAAATCAAATCAGTTTCTGTGTTTATTTGATTTTTGGGGTTGTAACTGACGTTCAATCCATTTAGAATTCTGTCTGTAACAAAATGTGGAATGACGGCACCCTACGCAGGGTAATATCTCCTTAGACCAGAGAGCCCCCTACTGGCCCTCTACACCACTTCCAGTAGCTTCTGGCTTCCCATTCTGGGACCGACCAGGACCAACCCTGCTTGGCTTCAGAGACAAGCCAGTAGTAGGATGCAGGGTGGTATGCTGCTGCCAATGGTGGGGCAGTGCCAAGATGGAGGCACGGTTGCTTCAACACAGCGCCACTTATCAGTCATTTAGTGTATATAGAAATAATTGGTTGTTACACACAAATTTAATTGATTCAAAATTCAAAGTATACAGACTTCAAATATTCAAAACATTATAATTTAGATGTGTGGTGAGGAAAACAAAATGTAACATTCCCCATTGGTGTAATTCATTTTGGTCCAATAAGGCTAATGCAAGCCATGCCAGAGGCTGTTGAAACATAGCTAACTCGAAATATGAACTTAAAAACTGTATGGGTCCATCAAAAAAAGCTTGGGCAAAGATAAAAACATGTATATTTGTATTTCAACTGAATTGGAGGTATTTTTGAGGTAAACTGACAAACATTGACAAGTGACAAGCATTAGGGCTTTGAATTCACTAATAGGGAATCAGGAAAGTGTTATGAAACTCAATGTAAGTTTAAAGGTTCCCACCAGTTCAAGAGAAGTTGTAAAAGTGATAAAATAACTAATCGAACATGTGGGTGCGTGGCTTCATTTGAATATTTGAATGTTCTGTTATTTAATAAAGAGAATAATCATATCTTTATCAATACCTAAAGTAAAACTCTCCACAGATATCTTCCTCTGACTTGGAGTTGATTGCCCTTGGTGCAATTAGGGTGACCACATATAAAATATGCAAATGCAGGACAACAGGATGATTTTGCGGGACAGTGTAGCCTACATTAATAAACAACATTTGGCAGCACCAAAGCACATTCTGCCTAGTTGCACGCCCTGTTGAGTTTTGGCCACAGGATAATTTGTTCTGACTATTCAGCTAACCATCCTAAAATCTCATACGAAATGTTTTTTTTTTTTGTGTGTAACAGTAACCACGTTTCCATCCAAGCATTCTATGCAGAGTCATGAAAAAAGTCACGACCGGACTAATGGAAACATGAAATGCCACTGCAATTTTATAAATGCAGACAGACAATTTGTTCCTACGACATAGTTGGATATTTTTGTATCGGTAAAATTAATTATGCGAGAAATGTCGTTTCGAAACGCCTTTATGCGCAAATATTGAAATAATAACCATCATATTTAAGTAAACTTGGAGTCATGCAATGATATGTTGTGTGGTCCTCCCACTATGATTCGGGAAAGCATGCAGTTTTTCATTGGGGCGGCAGGTAGCCTAGGGGTGGCAGATAGCCTAGGGGCGGCAGATAGCCTAGGGGCGGCAGATAGCCTAGTGGTTAGAGCGTTGGGCCAGTAAGCGAAAGGTTGCTAAATTGAATCCCCGAGCTGACAAGGTAAAAAGCTGTTGTTCTGTCCCTGAACAAGGCAGTTAACCCACTGTTCCTAGGCCGTCATTGTATATAAGAATTTGTTCTTAACTGACTTGCCTAGTTAAATGAAAATAATAAAAATGTGTCTACAGATTAAATAAGTTATGATGAACTTCACAGGGTGGTGAATGTGCAATATGTACATTTTACCTCGACTAACCGGTGCCCCTGCACATTGACTCTGTACCGGTACCCCCCTGTATATAGTCTCGCTATTGTTATTTTACTGCTGCTCTTTAATTACTTGTTACTTTTATTTCTTATTCTTATCCATATTTTTCTTAACTGCGCTGTTGGTTAGGGGCTCGTAAGTTAGGGACTCGTAAGTAAGAATTTCAGTAAGATCTACACCTGTTGTGTTCGGTGCATTTGACTAATAAAATTTGATGTGATTTCATTTGATTTGATGCTCCTTACCAATAAATAATGGGAGTCTTATTCTGGTGACATGGATAACGATGCTTGACAAATACAAATAATATCGCTCTTCTCCATAATAATCTCATAATGTAGGTAGCCTACCTGCACTGTATCTGCCAGCTGTTGGCTAGAGCACGTGTGCCAAGACCAGAGTGGGCACATTTGCTGTATAATGCAACAGTTTTTGTGAGAAAACCATCAGTAGAGTTGAAAATGCTCTGGAAATCACTTAACTTGTATTTTTCATTTGGTACATGGGAATTTAATTTAATGGCAAAAGTTATTATTATGTGAACTATGTCATCACTAACTGCAACATTTCAGTGTGATGGAAGCACATCTCTGGTGGAAATATGTGCATATTGTTTAATGCAGATTTTAGAATATTCGCATGAAAATCTGTCGCAAATTGGATGGAAACCTAGCTAGTAATGTTATACTATGCTATTATATTTGGTTATATTATGTAGAATACTAATTAATCATTGTGTGAACTTCCAAGACATTGATTCAGCTTTGATCTAACTTTACTAAACAAGCACCATTTGGAGAAGTGGTGGAGTCACCGATGCTCTGGCAGCACTACACCCCTGCAGTCTGTTGCACTGAATGAGCAAATGAAGCGCACCTAGCCTACTTTTTTACCTCACGGAAAAGTTGGGGATGCAGAAATGAGAGTCCACGTGGCTGTTTTATGAGAAAGTTGCAGAAAATATGTTGAATGAGCAACTAATGAGCATGGAGAGCCTCACAAGTTTGACTAAATTACCTCACATCAGTCAGTCTAATATGGCTATTTACTTACTTTTTGTGGTAAGCCTAACTGTACTTTCCAAGTTTAGGTGGAATTTAGCTCGAAAGGATTTTATAAATACGATTAGTTGACATTGGCCTACGTCTCATCTTAGCACTGTGCAGAATATTAGATCTCAACAACGAGTGTTTAACATTATCAGTAGGTTTAGGCTACACTGAGAAGGTGCGCAACTTTCACTGGGTACGGGGGGGACATGTCCACATTCTGAAATCCCCCCAGTTTAATAATTGGAATGTGATACAAAACGAGGCAACGGTGTGCTTTAGGGCCCTGCTGACGCCTCCGAGCGGCCGGGTAGGATGTTTGGAGTGTTTATCCGGCTGAAAATAAATAAAAATAATAATATGCCCCCCACCCCCCCACTTCTAAAACCAAAGTTGCACCCCTGACACTGAGTATACCAAACATTAGGAACACCTTCCTAATATTGAGTTGAACCCCCCACCCCCCTTTTGCCCTCAGCACATCCTCAATTCATCGAGGTATGAACTCTACAAGGTTTCCAAAGTGTTCCACAGGGATGCTGGCTCATGTTCACTCCAATGCTTCACACAGTTGTCAAGATGGCTGGATGTCCTTTGAGTGGTGGACCATTCTTGATACACGGAAAATGGTTATGCTTGAAAAATGCAGCAGCGTTGCAGTTCGTGACACAAACTGTTGTACCTGGCACCTACTACCATACCCGTTCAAATCCTTTTGGCTTGACCATTCACCTTCTGAATGGCACACAAACACAATCCATGTCTCAATTATTTCAAGACTTGAAAACACTTCTTTAACCTGTCGCCTCCCCTTCATCTCCACTGATTGAAATGGATTTAACAAGTGACATCAATAAGGGATAATAGCTTACATCTGGATTCACCTGATCAGTCTAAATCATGGAAAGAACAGGTGTTCTTAATGTTTGGTATACTAAGTGTGTATCTTTTCATAAGCGCAACATGACTTCAAGAGACAGGTTGGAAATGTTGACTGAAATACAGGACAAATCAACCTTTTTTTTCTAAATGAGTGGTGTTTGAATTTGTTTATAAAATGGGGGACATGATGGTTTGGTTGCAGGACGTGGGACAAAATGCGTAACTGTCCCACACAATCTGGGACATGTGGTCACCCTAGGTGCAATGTGGAGCACATATCCTCATTCAAAAACATCTTTAAAATATCACTATATAGTTTTCTATAACATGGCAAATCACCACCTGCCTTTAAAACAGTTCCCTTCGGAACTAAGCGTTTCTGTGTGTTTTGTGTCTTTGTCTCTTTGCAGGTCTGGCAGTTCACCAGATTATTACAATCACTGTGTCTCTCATTATGGTCATCGCAGCCTTGATAACTACACTTGTCCTTAAAAACTGGTAGGAAAGATTCCTTTACTTTGCAACTACTTCCCGACACACAATACACCACTTTTGAAATGCCAATGAAGTGGTACAAGGTATGATTTTATGTTTGTTTTTTGTCTTTGGTACGTGTTTTTGTAGCTGTGCACAGTCGGGGAATGGCCGTCACAGTAGCCATCAGCGGAAGATCCACCAGCAGGAGGAGAGCTGTCAGAACCTGACCGACTTCACCCCTGCCCGCGTGCCCAGCAAGGTGGACATCTTCACCGCCTACAACGACAGCCTGCAGTGCTCGCACGAGTGTGTGCGCACCGCCGTGCCCGTCTACACGGACGAGATGATCCAGCAGACCCCTATATACAAGACCACCTACAATGGAAATAGGTATGTCGGCTTTAAATTGCTCTTGGCTCTATGCTTCTGGGTCAGTTTAAGTGCTTCCCTCTCACTGTTGAGTTAGTTATGAGTTTTTCCTGGTAAAATCACATATTTGGGAAAAAGTCCTGGCCCTATCTTTGGGAAATGGTGTAAATCCCTCTTGTATGTAATACCCTTGTTAAAACCAAGTATAGTGTTATAAATAATTGGAATTACAGTTAAAAGGGGATTGAATTGCAATACTGTTAATGCATTTCTTTTGAATAAATATTTATTTAATGTACAAGTGAATAGTTTGGTTTACTTTAAGGTTTAAGTTTTGACCACTAAGGTAGCCAATGGGAGAGTTGACCTGGTTAACAGGAGGCCTGGGAAAGAAAGAGAGGGGTTGGAAAGAAAGAAAGAAAGATGGAGAGACATGATCAGTGCTGGTGAAGAAAAACTAGAACGAAGACTATAAAATAGAACAAACCCCATACCTACTGAGTTTGAAAGGGAAATGTTTATTTTATAAGAGAGTATTATTATTTTGTTAAGAAAAACTTAGTAGAGACTGAAGCTACCGTCTCATCGTGGAGGTATTTGACAGCCTCGTGGTTAGCCTAGCAACGTGCGAGACCTGGAGAGAATTGCTTGTGGAAGATTAACGAGTTCATGTTTCCATGGGATATCTGTTGCTGCTAAGGAGCACTGTCTGCATTGATAGCTGTGCTTGCTGGGGATATTGTGAGGACACCTGCTCGGAACTGCCATACTTCACTGAGGAAATATCTAGGAGTAGTGAGTAACCACAACGGTGGGGTGCTTCGGGACTTTATGTCTGTCTTCATTTTTGTTGAGCTCCAACGCGTGCCAACGGGTTTAAGAAAGCTTGCAAGTAATTTGGACATGGGTTATGCACGACTCATTGGGGTTTATTATTTTTTATTTATTTTTATGTGGTACATTGAAAATGTGATAATACAGATCTTGAAACGTATGTCTGTTGCATTGGAGTCATTTACTGTTTCGGTTTCATGTAATGCATGGGTAAGCATGTCCTTATATAATAACACAAATCTATAATCATTCTATCGGAAGTTAATACCCTAGTTGTCATCACCCTAGATATTTTACAATGGGGATTCTTATTGGACATGTCCTTCTCACCTAACATCCCATGCTGTTCAGATATTCTAAGTAAGGTAATATCGTGAGAGTCAAAATCGAGCCTGGTGAGAGGGTCAAATGTAACTGGTATGGTTTCCTTTCCAAAGTACCTCTATAAGAGTGTGTCCTGGACTTAGTTGATGAGTAACTATCAGGTTCTCACGGTCTTTTTGTCTCAATCCTTTGTCCTACAGACCTTCTCCCACTGAAAGGCAGCTGATTCCTGTGGCCTTTGTGTCAGAGAAGTGGTTTGAGATCTCCTGCTGACCAGTTGAAGTCTTTTTTACGTCACGTGGGTGGAATAGACTTCCTGTATTTATGCTCTGGTGAGTACCACTTTTCCCCCTTGGTCCCTGGGTGATTTTGTCCCAGTTTGGGAATAGAAGGGAACTTGGCATATGGTTGTTATTTCGTAGATGATTTTTCATAAACTACCTTGCTAAATGCAATTTAAATGGCAAGATCACCAAAGGTCATTCATTAGCTATTATAATTCAAAATGTTCATTAGAAGTTTAGGCTTGATTATGTTTGATTCATTCCCTTCGACAACCTAGTGTGTCTTTATTTGCCTTTATGAAACATATATTAAGCATTTATGAAGTTGCAGCCCTCGTTCATGTGGTCAGTGCAATATTGTTTGAATGTTTTGTTATGGGAAAGGGGCACTTTCACGTGACTTTCCTGCATTTTTTTATGCATCACGATAGGCTGGACTGCCTCCATTTGAAATTCAAAGCGTGAAAGTTAAACACATGCTCCGGCCCAGAGTGTGGCTGAAATACCAGGGGGCCACACGTCTGTTATTGACCCAGATTCAGAAAGGAATAGAAAGCCTGCAGGTACCATAGAATAAGGAAGAGGCCCAAAACCATTGTATCTATGCTAACATTGGTCTTAGAGAAAGAACCCAAACGCCCCAGTTCTTCCTTCCAGCACGGCAGTCTTAAAAGACATGGAGAGCCATAGTAGTTCGATGAGCATATACTATGTATTGCAGTGTGGGTGCATTGTGACATGGTACTTACAACTGGGAGTTATGGCACATGCTGTAGGCTATTTGATGTTCTCTATGATGAGTTTGACACATAAATGCTTATTTTGCACCAACTACTGCTTCAAACCTATTGATTTTCTACAGATATTTTGACCATTTTAATGAAGTATGTCATGATTTTTCTCCACAGGACACTTTGGTAAACTTTTCCAACCATGAGAAAGAAGTGACTCAAACAATGGCCAATTTTGTAAGATAGTGGGAACTCTCTCTCTCTGGACACTGATGAAGATATTTATTTTTCTAAAAAATTATGACAAACCGAGCAGCCATACCGCTGCCACTTCATATTATTATCCAGAGACCTGTGGTAGTTTAGATATGTAGTTAGAGTTAATGTGTAGCTATATTACTGGATGTGCAGGAGAAGACCATTGCCGTCAGCGACACCTTGAAGAAAACTAGCTGCCTTGGAGAGCTAGGAGACTCTGAGACGCTGCTCACAGTGGAAGAAACTGAGCTGTATTACTGAACAATGTGCCAATAATGCCACTATGTGCCACAATCTGTACAGAAGGAACTTTCGACAACAATTTATGGACAACTAAAATATTGCTATATTAACTCTGTATCAAACCAACTCCATCTTTTTTTTAAAGAAAAGTGAAGAAAAAAAAATGTTATAAGTATTTGAATATCTTTTCTGATGTAGTTTTAAGAATTGTGTTGCAATGTCCCAAAAATGTTTATTATATGAAGCATTATTCATTGAGGCCAAGAAGAAAAAAAAGAATAATGGTAAATGCTTTATCCAACACTTACATTTAAGGCATTGTTTAAGGTCCCATTTTAAAACCAGAATAGTCTGTCTATTTTTATACATAAAAAGAGGTCAGTCACAACCCAAGCAGTGCAGTTCCCATGCCACACAATGTTTGGACTGTTAATGACGTGCCGCTGTCCAATCAGATATTAAAGCAAAGGGGACGATTTCAAAACACGTATCGAATCCAAGCCCACATTAATTCCCCATTCGGTATGACCTATTTCTCAGTGGTTTTTGATTGTGCTTACTACATTTCTTCAAAACTTCTGTCTCGATGGCTGTTCGAACAGTGCATACCCTATATCCTGTTGTGGTCAGTTCAATCTGAATGGTTATCCAGATAGCTAAGGCAAATAGAGAGGATTAGCAGTATGTTTACATATACACTGCCTCAGGTCATGTCTAATATATAAGTCTTCATTTCCTCTTCCATCCCAAGCATTATTCACAAGTGATAAGACATGATAAGTTACTATGAGTGGTGGTAGGATATGAGCAGTACTGCACAAGGGTGTCAATTTAGAATGAATTTGTAAGAATATAATTATTCTAACTCTACAATTACGGTTAGTAAGAAATATTGAATATCTCCTCTCAACTACAGTGCATTCGGAAAGTATTCAGACCCCTTAACTTTTTCCACATTTTGTTACGTTACAGCCTTATTCTAAAATGGATTTTTATCCGCCCTCCTCAATCTACACACGACCCCATTATGACAAAGCAAAAACAGGTTTTTGGACATTTTCGCAAATGTGTTAAAATAAACAACTGAAATATGACATTTCCATAAGTATTCAGACCCTTTACTCAGTACTTTGTTGAAGCACCTTTGGCAGCGATTACAGTCTCAAGTCTTCTTGGGTATGACGCTACAAGCTTGGCACACCTGTATTGGGGAGTTTCTCAGATTCTTCTCTGCAGATCCTCTCAAGCTCTGTCAAGTTGGATGTGGAGTGTTGCTGCACACCTATATTCAGGTCTCTCCAGAGATGTTTGATCGGGTTCAAGTCCGGGCTCTGGCTAGGCCACTCAAGGACATTCAGAGACTTGTCCCAAAGCCACTCCAGTGCTGTCTTGGCTGTGTGCTTAGGGTTGTTGTCCTGTTGGAAGGTGAACATTCACCCAAGTCTGAGGTTCTGAGCGCTCTGGAGCAGGTTTTCAACATTGATCTCTCTGTACTTTGCTCCATTCATCTTTCCCTCGATCCTGGCTAGTCTCCCAGTCCCTGTCTCTGAAAAACATCCCCACAGTATGATGCTGCCACCACCATGCTTCACCGTAGGAATTGTGCCAGATCTCCTCCAGAAGTGATGCTTGGGATTCAGGCCAAAGAGTTCAGTCTTGGTTTCATCAGACCAGAGAATCTTGTTTCTCATGGTCTGAGAGTCCTTTAGGTGCCTTTTGGCAAACTCTAAGCTGGCTGTCATGTGCCTTTTACTGAGGAGTGGCATCCGTCTGGCCACTCTACCATAAAGGCCTGACTGTGGAGTGCTGCAGAGATGGTTGTCCTTCTATAAGGTTCTCCCATCTCCACAGAGGAACTCTGGTGCTCAAGTTGTAGAAACATCTCAAGGATGATCAATGTTAACAGGATGTACCTGAGCTCAATTTTGAGTATTTTAGCAAAGGGTCTGAATACTTAATACATTTGCAAAAATGTATTTAAAAAACTCGTCATTATAGGGTATTGTGTTTAGATTTGAGATTTTTTAAAATTAATTTTAGAATAAGGCTGTAAAGTAACAAAATGTAGAAAAAGTGAATGTGCTGTACCTAATTATTCAGGGATTATATATTAAAATAACTAAGGTTCAGATATGTATTTTGGGGGAATTGTAATACTTTTTTTGTGTTGTATTTATCAAGCACATGCTAATTGAAATTATAATTGGAATGATCATATTAACATCTCCTCACACAGGAGATTTATAAAGGTGTGTGACGTATTTACAATTGGAAGTAGTCTTTTCTATACCATAATGTCAGAAATGCATGCAATCAAGAAATTGATATCTGCACATCCCCCTCCAGCAATTAAAAAAAAAAGGTATCCCTTCAAATTAGGTCCAAGTTAGCTGTATATCTTGCACTGTGAATGCAGTCACAACCATGTATAATAATGTTCCTCCATAAACCTCACCTCTACTGTATGAAGGAATACAATCTCAGCTCTTTCATGCCAAGTGCTGTACAGGAATGTACTTTCCTGGTGTGTGGGGGTTGCTCATGGATGTGTGCTTGTGGAATATCAGTGTGTTTGCCTTGTCAAAACCTCCAGCATCATCAATGAGATGCAGAACCAGGGGGATTGGGAGCAGCCAATCAAAAACAATAAGTCTGGGCCACATGTAATACATTAATTAATTGATAAGTTAATTCAATTCCATATTTGGTAAGTCAGGACACTTGGACGATGCAAAAAATCTTTCATTACACTAGTGGGTTGGTAGAAAGCACAAAAAACAACAACACTCGATTGCAATTATTTTGTGTGGAACGCAATATGTACAGATGTAAAGATGGACTGGATTCTGTCCTGGGTTGAGATCTGCACTTACTCAAGGAGACAAACAAGATTCAGGCCTCTGCTATTCTGTGCCCTGAGCTCAAGGCAGAAGTAGACCTTTAGTATAGGTCTGAGATGAGTTAGCCTAAATCACTAAATCATATGTTTATGCACCTGGAGGGGTAAAGAACTGACCTTGGATCAGAGGCTGTGGTGCAATATTGACTCCAAGTACACTATTCTCTCCCCTCACACACCAAAACACCATGAATGACAATGCCAATTTGGCCCAACATGTACGTTGAGGTTGAGTTACGTCAACATAACATATATTTTTGGAATGAAGAGTGTTATCCTGATAGTCAGAGGGTTACTAAATTACTGTATATTATACATGTGTAAATGTATTTTATATATATTTGCTTCTATTTGTGTACAGGTGTGTTCTATTTTTAAAGACCTGTCCCTTTTTGGGAAAGGTTCAGCTAGGTCGGGGATAGTGTCTTTGTTTACATGTGTAACTACAGTATTTCTTTCACAACACAAACTAACATTGTGCCAAGCTTCCTACCTGCACTTTCAAGCAGTACTTGTATTATATATTTAGCTAACTAATACAATACTTAAATAGAAGCTGCAATATTTTAAATACTGATAAAGGATTTGGGTTGTGAAAGGTTACAGAGCTACCGTCCATGAGAATCTACACAGACGTGAGAAGTTATTTTGATTGTATACTAGGCTGAGATCAGAATGCTGCTGCCTTGGGTTTGGTTGGTTAACAATGTGCAATTATCAAATGCTGACACACCATTTTCATAGGAATTCTATTTGCTTCTGGAAATATGATTAGTCATGGTGAAAAGGGAAGTAATGTTAACCCAATAATAATGGAATGAGAGAAAGTCAGACACTGAAACTGAGTTTCTTTTTAAAGAATTTGTGTTGTAATATTTACTACATGTAACTACTCTAGAGATCTAGACGTGTTATTTTTCTCTTTAAAGGCAGGGGAAACTATTAGACCTATGACCCCAATATTAGCTGAAGTTATAGATACATTATCAGAAAGAAAACAAAGATTAAGGGTTCAATGGGTTTTTAGTGTAAATATTTCACTCCCCTTTCATGGTAAACCGCTCATTGATGCAATGGTAACACTGGCAAGATTGGAAAAAAGGACACCTGCTGATGCATAAGCAGAGAACAAGTACATTGTTTTATGCTTGTACTGAAATGTACCGGGTATGTAATTATGTCTATCTTTCATATGATGATGACTGAAATACCGCTAATTGTTTTCCACAAAATTCTCCCCTCTCATGAACATCTTTGGATATTTTTGCCTCAATATTCTGAAGGAAGTTTGAGACGTCATAGGAATATCAGTGGCACAATTCCTTTCATGTGAAAGGTTCCTCGAGTGCTGTCTACAAGCCTCAGATGTTCGTATATGCTCTCAATCAATTATCAAAACGTCATATTACATTGTCCTGAATGCACATTTCTTAAATTCCTGATATACTGTGAAATTGTTACATGTGAAAGCCTTGCACCTTGCAACATTAATATCATAACTCTCTCAAGTGTCTTGAAATATGAATGGTAATACGCCCATAGGACTTCAGGTTAGTGTGTACTAACCTTTCTTTAGGGTCGTCACTTGAGTACCTAAACTAGCACTGGAATGGCAAAGAAAATGTAACTTGACATAAGCCACTCACAGGATTTCAGTTCTTCCCTCAGTGTGAAATATCATTGCCAACTACAATAACCATGATTCTCTGCTCAATCTGTTATGAAGAATATGATGCACTGAACCAGACCTCTGCTGTAGTTCACTAACGTGTTCACAGTACACTCATCCTTCCTCCACATTTGACCTGATACCTTGTATCGGTGTTTCAAGAAAGTTGTTTGAGGTTATCAATTCTTGTGGCAGGTGAAAATCAGGAAACACGAAAGAACATACCTAGCTCATGCAAAACCTATTTATTTTTCACAATGTGTAACACTAAGTTATCATTTTAGGCAACTTGGACATACATTAACATGACTATTTTATGTCATTGTTGATTTCACAGTTAGCCCACTTGACTGTGAAGATGACTTGTGTATACTCTGAATGGGAGGGGGAGTAAGATCAGAGAAATATGAAGTTGACACCAAAGACTGAACACCTTTTGTGAACAAACAAATGTCTACATAAGAGACATATCTGCTCTAGCTGTCTCTTCAGTGATCCCTGACACTAACGGTACAGAATGTCCCCAATGTGTCACCTATGACAAACAAACTGTCAATTAACAAAAGGATGCAGTCAGTCAGTGCCATCAGCAAGAGGAAAGCAGATGTCACACACATATTGGGCAGTATTTCGCTTCATGTCAATATCGTATTGAATATTAGTTGTATGCCTGACGTCTCAATGGCCCAAGAGGCCTTTTCTATCTATGAGATATGATGAACACCCCAGAACTAAAGTAATCAATCTGTCTTGTTTCTCAGTCTAATCACAGGCCAGGGGGTTCAGACTTAAAGTATTTCAATATGGCACTATACTGATGGGGGAAGACATGTTATCATAATGAACATTGTGACTGATTGATATCATTAAAATTCTTCTGGCCACAGGCTAGTTTCGGCACAGGGGTGTTACGGATACTCCTAGTTGTTCTGAAATACTTAGAGAAAGGGAATAAATACGGTGTCTGGGTTGTTTTGGGGTGCATATTTTTGCATTACATAGGGTCATTCATTCACACACTGCTTCCCTCATCATGTTATTATGACTTCACGTATTGTGCGCTTAAACTGTATCTAAAGCGGAGGGCTCCGATTCTCCTCCCAGATCATGTTTTTATTTTTCTATTCATAAGAGCTATTGTACTGACCAGTGCTTATCAATAGTGTCAATGACTTGAACTATCATTTAATGACGTCACCGTTTCCTGTACGGCCATTTTGGGTCAAGCGGTGTCTGGTTACATGAAACGCATCTGCCTATGAGCATAGCTATATGCCACTGCACAAAAAAGGGCCTCGGACTGACATTCAGTATGACGCCTTGAAAATGGAGTGTATATTGATCTGGACTGGTTTAACGTTGATATTTGAGATAGCACGACTCAATCGATACACGGTTATCACTGGACAGGTCATCAGAATGGAACAGAGTCAGTCCTGACAGTGAGGCATTGCCTCAGCATTGCCTTGTCACTCTCTCAGAGAAGACGAAGCCAAGCCGATATATGTCTGGGAGATATTGGGAAGAGGTTTCTTCAGGTATTGAAATCATTCACAAAGCTAAACGATAGACACACACATACACCTGACCGAGACGACATGTTTTTCTTTCTGGTGGTTTTTTTCACACGGCGCCACACAACAACAATTTGTTCAGAGAAACAATCACAAGAATCCATACTACTACTACTACACAGAACTGACTGAAGTCTTCTTGCCATAACAACTGAAAATTTGTACTTTGTGACTCCTAAACTTTTATATTTGTGTTTAATATATCAATGAGTACCTATGTTAATTTTGTATAAGATCTATGAATATAGTACACACATACAAACATACGCACACAGAAGGACTGTACTATAAACAGTAAGTTTCTGTGTCAGCTAAATGTTGTATACTTTTATTTTGTGTCTTATGGATCACATCTCTCTTCTTTTTGTAGGTATTGGTAACGTTTGAATTTCCAGGTGATTTTGATTTGGTTACTCTTGTACTTCTATGCTCTGTATTTGCAAGCACTGTAAATGCGATTCTCATTGGATTCGTCCTCTGTACATTTAGTACTCTGATGTTGCTATTAATAAAATGTCAAACACAACAGACTGTCTGCCTAAAGTCATGCTGGGGAGTTTGTCTGATAATTATAGGTGTGGATTTAGGGAAACAACACAAATGAACAAATAAACTATTTGAATATGACCCAGCTAACAATGAGGAATCCGCCCAGAAGCATCCCTCTTCCGGGGGGCCGGAACTGATTGAATCGGCCCGGAATCGGTTGTCGGACTCGGCCCGGAATCAAGACTGCCCAGAATCGGCCCAAGTACATCGGGCCATTTCCGTCGGGTCTACCGGAATTCAGCCGACTTTGCTGGAATTTTACCAGAATCCCCCAAGAAGCTGCCCGATGCAAATTTAAATAAATGTATACAAAATTACCCGATTTAGTAATTTTAAATATTACAATTTTATACAAATTATAGCCATCCACAAAAAAAACATCTCGTGTCAGAGGAAACACTATACACCTGGTGACCGTGTCAGCATGCATGCGCCTGGCCCGCCACAGCACGATGGGATAAAGCCAGCCTCGGCCGGCCAAACCTTCCCCTAACTCAGGCCAATTGGGCGTCACCTCGTGGGTCTCCCGGTGGCGGCCGGCACGGGTCTCAAACCAGCATCTGTAGCAACGCAGTTTGCACTGTGACGCAGTGTCTTAGACCACTGTGCCACTCAGGAGGCTTCATCCACAACGTTTTTAATGCTTATCAATTGCTTTGCACAAGTATGAAAACACTAAAATACTACGCAGAATTCTTAAAGAATTTCATTTAAATGTTAATTTTTTTTTTTTATCACAGAAACAATGAGAAAATATGGAAAAATAAATAATGAAATGTTAATTACACTACCGTTCAAAAACAACGTTTTTGTCCATTAAAATAACATCAAATTAATCAGAAATACAGTGTAGACATTGTTAATGTTGTAAGTGACTATTGTAGCTGGAAACGGCAGATTTTTTTATGGAATATCTACATACAGTAGGCATACAGAGGCGCAATATCAGGAACCATCAAGCCTGTGTTCCAATGGCACGTTGTGTTAGCTAATCCAAGTTTATAATTTTAAAGGCTAATTGAAAAAAAAGGGAAAACCCTTTTGCAATTATGTTAGCACAGCTGAAAACTGTTGTTCTAATTAAAGAAGCAATAAAACTGGCCTTTAGACTATTTGAGTATCTGAAGCATCAGCATTTGTGGGCTTGATTATGGGCTCAAAATGGCCAGAAACAATGAACCTTCTTCTGAAACTCATCAGTATATGTATATATTCCATAAAAAATGTGCTATTTCCAGCTACAATAGTCATTTACAACATTAACAATGTCTACACTGTATTTCTGATAAATTGTATGTTATTTTAATGGACATAAAATGAGTTCTTTCAAAAACAAAGACATTTCTAAGTGACCCCAAACTTCTGAACAGTAGTGTATATAATATGTCAGAGAGTAGCCCCAATCGGTCCAAGCCTCAAGTAATACATTTGGGGCAGATAACTCACACCGGAATCAGCCCGAGCTCAATCCCAACATCCTAGCCATAAGTAAATCTGCCGAAGCCGGCCCACATGACGTTGGCTGAGTCTGACTCTCAGCCGAGTGCCCCAACTCTCAGTCGAAATCGGCCCAGATCCACTGTGCTAGCTGGGGAGTAGTACCCACTGTGGAGAAGTACTGTAGATAAAGAGCCTCATTGCCTCATAAGCCTCATAAGCTAATTTCCTCCCAGATCTCTCTCAAACCATACCCGTCTATGTAAAGCACCCAGGGGGTTGTCAGTCTGCCAACTTACCCTGAAGTTTGCTCTTCCTGCCTGCCTGCCTGCCTGCCTGCCTGCCTGCCTGCCTGCCTGCCTGCCTGCCTGCCTGCATCTGTCTGTCTGTCTAATTCAATCACACGTACATACAGTATAACTCATCAGATTATTTCTGTAACTCTACATATTAAATATATTCAACATCCCTAATGTAAAATGACTTATTGGATATTATAAACTGGGTGGTTCGAGACCTGAATGCTGATTGGCTGAAAGCCGTGGTATATCAGACCGAATACCACATGTATTTTTACTGCTCTAATTACGTTGGTAAATAGTTTATAATAGCAATAAGGCACCTCTGGGGTTTGTGATATATGGCCAATATACCACGGCTAAGGGCTATTGGCCATATATCACACCCCCTCTGACCTTATTGCTTAAATGTAGTGCCCGGAAAACAATAAATCATTAATATTAGATTGTTGTTTTTACTTTAGGGTTTTTACCTGTATTATCAGTTTATTTACAGTACTTTCACATTTTATTAAAGTATTCCCTGAGTACAGAATGCCTTAATTATCAATAAACAGTAGTTTATGGGTTAAAGGGATACATCAGGATTTTGGCAATGAGGCTCTTTATCTTTAGTACATCCCCAGAGTCAGATGAATTAGTGGATACCATGTTTCTGCGTGCAGTTTGAAGGAAGTTGCTAACTACCGCTAACGCAAATGCTAACTAGCGTTAGCGCAATGTCTGGAAGTCTATGGGTATCTGGTAGCATGCTAGTAGATACCCATAGACTTCCAGTCATTGTGCTAATGCTAGTTAGCATTGGGTCACGAACCTACTGTACCTCTAACTTCCTTCATACTGGACACAACATTTTTTAAATACAATAAAATAAAAATGATTTCCACGAGTTCATCTGACTCTAGGGAAGTAGATAAAGGGCATCATTGCCAAAATCCCGAAGTATCCCTCGAAGAGAATGTGATAGACACAAATATAATTAGCTTTTTCTCTGCCTTTAAACAAAAAAACTGCTAAAGCAGTCAGCTGTTAATGGTACAGTTAATACTAGCTTGGCTCTACCCATGTTTGTTTTAAGAAAATTAAGGTTGTTACTGCTTGTGCAAACAACATTTCCATTTCATTCATACTTTTAATATTATTCTGGATTCTGGATTGACCCAACAGTCAACCACTTCAACTGCTCACCTGACACACACAAAGGTCTGACTTTACTTTCATATATAAAAAGGCCTTTGTAAAGTGGGTATCACCTGGAGACATGATCTTCCACCACCAGGGCGTAATCCCTCTCTCCAGCCCCTCTTTGATGAATGTGCATGGGCAGAGTGAGTCCTCCCGCTGCCTGCCCTGGTTTCCTCTCCCCCCGGTCCCCTCAGGGAGGGCTGCCACACGGCATTAGTATGAGGCAGGGCAGATCAGTTTCTACTCCCTCTGACAATCTCTGAGCCCCTCGCTCCTCATACATTAAACAGAATTATGCAGCCCCACACAGACACTTGGATCAATGAGGTGGATAGCACATGCCAACAGCTGCCAGCGAGATGCTTTAGTGTGGCAAGATAAAGTACCCGCTGCAACCTGTGCCCGTCAAAGGAGGTTCCACTGCCAGCCCAGACACTCCAGTCAGAGTTGATTAGTTTGCAGCTTGTCTCGGTGTATACTCTGTCCACTTTTGACTGTTGGCTATGATGGCCAGGGTTCTGTTGTGCATGGTGAGAATCCCCTGTTGCTCAAAGCTCATACCCTGCATGGGAAAGGTGCAGGGATGACTGAGACTGGTTTAGGCCTAGCCTCAATCCGTGAATATCAAAGAATATGTGGTCATTGACCTGTATAAACAAAGTTATGGCTATGTTTGTGGCTCAGTCCCATGTGGCTCAGTTGGTAGAGCATGGTGCTTGCAATTCCAGGGTTGTGGGTTTGATTCCTACGGGAACCCAGTATGGAGATTTTAAAAAGTATGAACATGTATGCACTCATTACTGTATGCTGCTCTGGATACAAATGACTCCTGGGTTTCTAGAATAAGTCAACAACAACATTTGTCATGTCTCATCAAGAGTACACACAATTGGAATCATCAAAATCTGCAAAATAATATTTAAAGTGTCAAACAAAGTGAAACTCAATGTAAATCAGGGGAAAGTTGTGATTGAATAGAAACCTGAGTCTTCGCTCCAATTAATATATTTCTTAGCCCTACGTTTGCATATGATTGAGTGAATAGCCACTTGGTTTCTAATCTAGGCTATATGGACCAAACAACCCTAAACTAGCTAGCTAATCCACAAAGGACTGTCACAAGAGAATATAGTTTATTGCTTCTATCAAGCCATTTGAGTCAACACTGATGTATTTCGACAGATTGCTGTCTTCAATTATTTACAGTCCAATCTGCAAGTGACAAAACATTTTGGAGCGATTGGCTAATGGACGTCTGTCACCGGGGAGAGCTGTGAGATGCCGTGGGGTCCGAGAGCGATGATGAGGTGCACCGCCATGGCCTTTTCAGTTTAAGCAATAATTTCAGGTTAAGCAAATCATTTGCCAATTTCAAGCTTGATTCATACTATAAGGGCCAAGCCGGGAAGGTTACACATCCCCAGCCATAGCTTCTGGTGTTAAGAATGTCACGCTGCTGCTTAGCGAGTACCACTTCCTACTGATTTGGCTCACACCCAGGCTTGAACCCAGGAACTCTGCCTTGCTAGCACACATGACTGCCCTCTTGAAGTGTCCTACCAGTCAGTTGCACCCAAAAAGCTAGTTAATAGCAGGCGCAAATGGGGATTCCTCAGGCTGAGGATTAAGTTTCCCATATCCCCATGTTTTGCATTGGATCCACTGAGCACATCTGTGTACTGTGTCAAAGTTAAAGGATACATTGTACTACCTTTTGAAAAATACAAATATGCATTTTGTCCTGTACTGTAGATATATATAGCTCATAACTAGGCATGTTAAAGACTCCTTTACACACCTAAACCTTACGATTCATTGTTAAGGATTACAATCCAATTAGAACAAGTCACATGTGAACAAATGACTCACTATTGACATAATAATACTAAGAGAAGTCATTATGTGAACAAATGAGTCACTATTGACATAATAATACTAAGAGAAGTCATTATGTGAACAAATGAGTCACTATTGACATAATAATACTAAGAGAAGTCATTATGGGTTTTTGAAACCTCTTGGTCCTAAACTGTATAATGTTGGCATGAACTGTCTTCTCTTTTTGTGCAAACAAAAGAGCAGCATTAATAACATGCAAGTACAGGACTTTACTAAGTGCCATGGACAACACTGAAATAACTGCTACTACTGTGTTGTGTAGGTGTACGCGCCTCTCTCTCTCTCTCTCTCTCCCTCTCTCTCTCTCTGAATGACCTTTTCAGTGGCAAATGCTTTGGTTGCAATGCTGCTTCTCAAGAGCTTGAAATCCCCAAACTTAGATCAGATGCCCACAATACGCTCCAACACTGAACATAGACTCCAGGAATAACATATTATTATGAATGTGCTCTCACAATATTGGTCAAACATTTATGAATAATTTGCTATACTTCAGTATAGCATGTTAAGATATACAGTAAATCTGCTAGTCCATTTGGACGTGTAGGATTCTCTGCATTTTTGTTAACTGATTCCATCTCCTTCAAATAGGGCTTCCAAGCTTATTTTGCTGTATACAGGAGAACATTCATAGATGCAGAACGGATGCAGTAGTAAAACTCGTAACTGGTCCAGTGTTAAAATAGTTTTATCACTATAGTTTTATCACACCCTATCTGCACTAGGGACCAAGGCATAATTTCTCCTTATCAAACATGATGTTAGTGATTATTGATATGTACAGTACACTGACTGTCAAGCTTTTGTCCACATTTCATAGTTAGAGTCAACACATTTCAGTCGGGGACTAGCCTCTTCAAGGTATTGGTTCTGCCCTGTGGAAGTTCAATGTAAACTCAGCAAAAAAAGAAACGTCCTCTCACTGTCAACTGCGTTTATTTTCAGCAAACTTAACATGTGTAAATATTTGTATGAACATAACAAGATTGAGACAGCTGAGACATAAACTGAACAAGTTCCACAGACATGTGACTAACAGAAATGGAATAATGTGTCCCTGAACAAAGGGGGGGGGGGGGGGGGGGTCAAAATCAAAAGTAACAGTCAGTATCTGGTGTGGCCACCGGCTGCATTAAGTACTGCAGTGCATCTCGTCCTCATGGACTGCACCAGACTTGCCAGTTCTTGCTGTGAGATGTTACCCCACTCTTCCTCCAAGGCATCTGCAAGTTCCCAGACATTTCTGGGGGAACGGCCCTAGCCCTCACTCTCCGACCCAACAGGTCCCAGACAAGCTCAATGGGATTGAGATGCGGGCTTGGTGTAATGCTCATTCCTTCGACGACAAACGCGAATCCGACCATCACCCCTGATGCGAATCCGACCATCACCCCTGATGAGACAAAACCACGACTCGTCAGTGAAGAACACTTTTTGCCAGTCCTGTCTGGTCCAGCGACGGACGGTGGGTTTGTGCCCCTAAGCGACGTTGTTGCCGGTGATGTCTGGTGAGGACCTGCCTTACAACAGGCCTACAAGCCCTCAGTCCAGCCTCTCTCAGCCTATTGTAGAAAGTCTGAGCACTGATGGAGGGATTGTGCGTTCCTGGTGTAACTCGGGCAGTTGTTGTTGCCATCCTGTACCTGTCCCGCAGGTGTGATGTTTGGATGTACCGATCCTGTGCAGGTGGTGTTACACGTGGTCTGCCACTGCGAGGACAATCAGCTGTCCGCCCTGTCTCCCTGCAGCGCTGTCTTAGGTGTCTCACAGTACGGACATTGCAATTTATTGCCCTGGCCACATCTGCAGTCCTCATGCCTCCTTGCAGCATGCCTAAGGCACGTTCACACAGATGAGCAGGGACCCTGTGCATCTTTCTTTTGGTGTTTTTCAGAGTCAGTAGCAAGGCCTTTTTAGTGTCCTAAGTTTTCATAACTGTGACCTTAATTGCCTACCATCTGTAAGCTGTTAGTGTCTTAACGACCGTTCCACAGGTGCATGTTCATTAATTGTGTATGGTTCATTGAACAAGCATGGGAAACATAGTTTACAATGAAGACCTGTGAAGTTATTTGGATTTTTACGAATGACCTTTGAGAGACAGGGTCCTGAGTTTATATTAAAATAGTTATCGGTGAGCTGCAGTAAAGCAGGAAGGAAGCCCCGTAGGCTATCCTTATTTCACAATGAAAGAGAGAGAGAGAAAGGGGAGTTAGAGAGTAGAGAGAAAGAGAAAGAGAGAGAAATAAAGTATAGATAGAGAGAAAGAGAGAAAGAAAGAAAGAAAGAAAGAAAGAAAGAAAGAAAGAAAGAAAGAAAGAAAGAAAGAAAGAAAGAAAGAAAAAGAGAAAGAATGACAGAGAGAGAGAAAAGAGAGAGTGGGGTTAGAGAGAAAGAGAGAGCAGGCCCAGACTGACTGGAGAACAGCTGAGATGGGGGGGCCTAATGTATTTCTCTATTTCAGTCCATCTCCAGGGCATTTCCTGGTTCTCCTCCTCATCATCATGGATCCCCTCCACCCACAGAGGTCTGTGATTACCTCATCTCACCCCACTGCTTCTCAATGCCTGGATTACCGTGTTAGGAGTCTAATAACACTGGTCTAGGAGCGGTCCTAAAGACAACATTGCCCAGGAGACCAGTCCAGATCATCCCAGTCCTGATCTTCTCACCTCTACATTCTGTAGGACCTACATTAGTTCTCCTCATTGGCTCAGCTAAGTGTTCTGTTTCTGAATAAATAACTGCACAGTCAAACAACTGACTGCTTTATGATGGGCTTGGCCTCATTCAACAGGTTGAGATTTTAGGTTCATTTTGATTGGTCGAAACTGCTCAATAGGTTACACTGGACATAGCAGTGGAAGTGCATCAGTTCCATCTCGAAAAACACACAAAGCGTAGCACAACTGTTATTGGCTATTCTGTTTTTGAACGTTTGACTATAGCGGACATGCTCTCAGAACTTCCAGGGCGGCTCGGGTCACCCAGCAGTATAAACTACTTACTCGACCGCTATCACACCAGAGGGCTAAGTAAGAGCAAAGCTAGCTAAGAGTTTAATATTTAAGTCATAGCCTCTATCTACCCCGGGAGAGCAGATTTGGGTT
The DNA here is from genome assembly GCF_034236695.1 of Oncorhynchus nerka. Lineage (NCBI taxonomy): Eukaryota > Metazoa > Chordata > Actinopteri > Salmoniformes > Salmonidae > Oncorhynchus > Oncorhynchus nerka. The sequence continues at coordinate 137,106 of NW_027040325.1, read as the reverse complement.
GCTATTAGCTAAAGTCTTTCCTGACAGTTTTGCTCATTGTGACCTTTGCTCTTCGTGAACAAAAGAGTCGAGTGAGGTTAAAACAATGAAGGGAACCTACGTTTGTAGATCACTTTGGTGGATGCAATGGAAGGGAGTTCGTATTTTTTTGTCTTCTGTAGTTGTATCGTGGACATTATTGTGTTAAAGTGCTGTTTAAGTGTTTGTGGGCATATTCACTGCAGAAAACACACAGAGATATTGACAAGAGTGATGCTGATTGCCCAATAGACTGATTTCAGTAAATCAGTACAATAAAACCATAAGCAAGTTTGTTGATGTATGCATGCGGACATGTCACAGGCCATTGAGATTTAAAACACACAACAACAACAGAACAACAATAACACATTATGCCAATAGAATAAAGTGTAATTTCCTATCATCACAAATCTTATAACTTATTCAACCACACGCAGCGACAACAAACACAATGATGTCTTCCATAAGCATTGCAAAAGGCATAGATTATTTTTTTTTTGACAGTGCATCATGCGTTGTAATGAAGGCATTTACAAACCTTTCCTTACAAAGGCCTTCCTACATCTACAGGTGATAATTGGACACAGGCAGTGGGAGATGTGAAGAAGACATTGTGCGTTGTGATTGTAATCACAGATTGAACATTTTCATATTTTGCAGACAGTGCCCCGCCAGGTTGACCTTTTTCCTGTTTTCAGGGGACTTTTCCATTTATATGATCAACATACTGAAGCCCCTGCAGGGGATAGAGACCCGCGCACTGAATTTATTATCCTCATCCTAATAATTCCATCTATTCCTGTGACCATTTCAGTAACCTCTATAGAGAAAGCAAAACTCTCTGTCAGTTGTACGACTATGGAGCTATTAAGAGTTTTGTGTGTCAGAAGGGTTTGTTTTTGCAATTTATCGAGTCTTGTAAATTAATATTAGTTATTTACAAACCTTACATTGGTTTGTGTCTGTTGAGTTGAGCCTTTAAATTAAACGGATATCTGACTACACATAATGGACTCCCAACCACTTCAGGCAGAGCTATAAGTCTCATGTAGTCTCACAAGTCCTAATGGATGCATTGAATTGGGTTATTTTATATGATTGTGATAAAAAAAGTATATTTTAGCTCCATTTTCAAGGCGAAAGCATTAGCTATCTGTACATACATGTACTATAGGTCTCTATTGAGCTAACAAAAACACTTGTGAAGCTGTTTATTCTTCCTGGTTCCTCTCCTCTCCCCAGAGCCTTATGAGTAAATACTTGAGACCTAGTAAACTCACCTGTGCCTGACTGTATTCCCCCGACGGAGCCATATCACTACTTTGAACATGCTCGTGGGAGCCTTTATTGTTTGGTGATGAGATGAATGTTTTGGCCCCACTGTGCTCTGTTGTGTCAACATTATCTACAAGACTCACGTCCTAAATTTTCCGCTGTCCGCCTTTGGTTTCCACTGACTTAAGTGGAAAATGAAAAGCTGTGGATTATTAACACCTCTCTAAAAAGCTAACCTGTTAAATTAAAGCAACAGTAGAGCTGTGGGTCCCAATACACACGGTGGCTAAAGGCTGCTTTCATCTCACTAATGGGTGATTCCTCATGAAACTAGAACATAAAACATTTTCACAAAATGTAATCCACAGAAGGAAGGGTCCTTTGGAGGAAGGATTGTTGACATATATTTTACATTTGTAACTGAAAGTACACTTGTGACATTTTGGCCTTACCCAGACCTCCTTTAAGACTATATCATGTTTAATCTGTAGGTACTACAAAGCAAGAATTGGTGTATCACAGTTCCCATCTAATAACCAGGAAAGGCAATACATCACTTGCTCGTACAGTATGTCCCCGTGAGTGGTCCTCCGATGCAAACGATGCATGCAGACATCTTTCCATAAATCACTAAAAAACTCCTCAGATTCCCCTTTTTCTTGCTTTCTCTTTCCTTGGCATGTTCCAACCTTTGTTTTTGCCTCCTGTCTCCACTGCAATATTTGTGGTTTTATGGATTCGGTATATAATACCAATGGTAGGCTTATTGGAGTAATGCAGTTTTAGTTATTTAGCTTCTCAGTTGTCATCAACAAAGCGCAGCTATTGTACAATTTGATTACGAATGCATTTCTGAGTTGCTGATTTAGTAGTGATTTTATGTTATGGGGATGCATAGACTAGAACAAAGATTTGGGGATTGTACTGTGTTGTACTGTATCTAACTCTGAGGAAATGGTACCTATTAATTTGCTGTGTGTCTGGTTCTGTAAGAGCAGATTGCATTACATTTAGTAATACGCTACACAGTAGTACTGTAGATGGTATGGTATCTATACATGTTTCCCCTGCCCATTTCCCCTGCCAATTTGGCTCCCCTTTCCCCACCACAAGGGTGGGGAAAGGGGAGCCACTGACTTCTATTGGCATCATCCATCCTCTGCACCTCGTTACTGTGGCACATCATATGAGCATCCATCCATCCTCTCTGTACCATAGACTAACCATTCATTCATCCTCACTATCTCCAACAGCATGGCCATCTATCCATCCTTAGCGTCCTACAGAGAACCTGGCCATCAATCGCCGGCATCTCCTCAACGGGAATACTGTTCCTGTTAATTCCTTTGCTATTTATCTCCCTAGCCTTCCATCACATTACTTCAAAAACATCAATCGCTACCTACTTCTCGCACAAACAGTGCAAGAACAAGTTAGTCAAAAGTTGCATCAGAACCTTCCCACCTAAAAGTTTGGAGTACAAAAGCTGCATTTTTTTTACACCATTCCCCAAAGAGGACCTCAAAGTTCCCCTGTACCCCCCTGCACCGCCCTTCCCTCCATTCTTGTAATATGGAGGGAGAGAGAAAAATGTTGAGAGCCTTTTTTCAGCAGCTGCTGTGTGTGTCTCTGTTGAGGTTTTCCTAATTACCTCCCAAAGGAGCTATGCTGCTGTCAGACAGAGACAGAGAGAGAGACAGAGAGAGAGAGAGAGAGAGAGAGAGAGAGAGAGAGAGAGGATAGAGCAGAAGAAGACAGAGAGAGGGAAAGAGAGAGCGAGAGAGCAAGAGAGAGAGACATGCATGCAATCCCTCTCTCAGCCCTGTGCTCCATGTTGGCTGTCACTTCAGCTATGTTAGTGGTAATAATGCGTACATCTCCAGTATGCACTTTTAAAAAATGTATCAGCCCGCTGCCTCTCCAAAGAGGCTAGATCTAATTGGTCATAGCATAAGCATATAATAACTCTTTCATCATGCCGCGTTACTGTAGTCTCTTGACATTTTGATGTCGAAATTGGAATAATGGCATAACTAATTGCATTTGTTGAACATTTCTCTGCAGGTCTCAGTAAGCAACTTGATTGGTAAACCTCGGGAGGCCATGTTGGTCTGCACAAGACCATGCTCAGAACCTCTTGGTTCCTCTTAAAGTAGTTAATGAAGTATTTATCAAGTGTAAGTATGGTTCTTTGAGATATCATAATATTTCACCATTACTTTGTGTTGACAGATAAGACTTGCTCATTTTGTTGGATTCCCACTCTGAAAAGTGAGCTGCACGTGTTGCATTTACCTTCTGTTAGCATTGATGTTAGCATTGTTTTTAGCCTGCTACACCAGAAGCAGCTAACAGAGGCAGAAATCAGAAGTACAAGCCACTTTATCAGTTGAGACTACTTTAGAGACGTGTAGAAACACTTGAAATTGTCTTGAAGCTTAAAATGACACTCGCTCCACTGACATGCTACTTCTGCGGCCAGTATAGCGTGTCTCATTGATTACAGAGACTCTGTTTTAACTGTGGATCAACACTTGGCAAACCGTCTCATACGAGTTATTACTTGAACCCCAATGAAAGCTACTAAGGTGGATGTCTGAGCCCCTGTGGAAGTCTAATTAGCATAGTAAAAAAATCCCCATAAAAATCTGTCAGTTTAAGCTAGAGTTGTGCTCGTTGTTACTGAAGGGAGCTACAATATGTTTTTTTGCATTGGATATGCAATCAACCGCATCCACCTATGTCACACTTACTCATCTGCAGTGAAAGGTGACATATCTAGAGAAGTGTTTGTCAGACCATGAGACATCCCGAAAATCGGTCTTCTCACAAAATCATCTGTAGAGTCCAAACTATTATGACCCATCTATGGATAGATGATACTCTCAACAACACGATGGTGTTCTCCGTTTTGCTCTACGACCCCCACAAGTGTCTTGGGACTTGTCTGAAGCCGGCACAGCTGATCTGCCAGAAGCCGGCACAGCTGATCTGCCAGCTTCTGTCTGTAGTGTCCGAACCGTTTGGGCTACACAATATGACACCTCTGTGGAAACACGTACATGTGTTACTCTACGATGCCCACAGGCCTCACAAGACTGGTCTGAAGGTCCCCCGGTACCAGTTGAAAAAATGAATGGAAGTATATATAGAAACCGTTTAGCGCTAAAAATAAAGGGTTAAATATAAGTTAAAAAAAATATGTATTCTCTCAGATATAGGACAGACACTTCAGAACAAAAAGAACAACTTCCTTTAGATTTTTGGGGGGACAATCTGTTGCTCCATGAGGTGAATCTGTTATTCAATTGTTTTGTATAGGCTATTAGCAGTAAGGCTTATGGTTTGAATAAAAGAGGGATATCCATAGGTGCAGACGAAGCATATCAAGGATCTGGAAACATTCTGTATGGAGGAATGATTTAGATCCCTCCCAATGTATTCTCCAATTTCATAAAACATTTTAGAAAAGGCTCAATGTCATTATCCATGTAAGGGGAGGGTGCTGGAGTATTGGAAAAAAAATGTACCTCTCTTTTTTTCTATGTTTTATTATTAAACAAAATCTCTTTCTCTGAGTCATTGTATTAGTAAAAATGTTATATAATTTCCTTCTTTTTTTTGCATACAATATAGCTCAGTATTTGTATATTTTTTGCTAATCTTTATCAACGGTACCAGTAATTTTGGACCTGACTGTATGTCACTTACAAGCCCAATGTTATTTCATCAGAGGGAGACTCTAGTGATTTAGTATATTTTGGGAAACAATTATTGTCATAGCACTAAAAAAAAAAATCCCTTCTATACTGAATAATGAAGAGAACTCAACTCGATCATCTCCCTTCAATACAGTACGCTCAATTTCAATACAGGTATTAATGCATATTTCTCAAGTGTAGCATGTCTCTTTCCTGTGCGCTGCTTAGTCCCTGGTGGTCTATCACTCGTGCAACCCAAACAGAGGAGCGAGGCGAGAAGTGTCATCACGCAAGAAAAAAAACAAGAAAATCAGTTGTGAAGAATCTGAAGGTAAATTTCGCCTCCATAAATTCACTCTTGGAAATGAAATGGGCCTATTTATTTATTTATATCAGGGGCATTACCTCAGTGGCATATTATTTATCTGGGCCCCTTGCAGCCGGCATTAGTAAATGTGCACAGACAGCAGAGGTTACCTTGAGCCAGCCGCTGGACCTGGGGGCTGTATGTCTTCATTTACCTCGGTATCTGCAGATGCCAGGAATAAGGGAAAGTTATTTTCTGTGTCTGGCCCGCAGGGAAAACTGAGGCTAATGATCTTGGCCATGTTGATTGTTACCTTGCTCCTAGAATAGCAGTGCTTTTAGAGGAGCTGCATGCACAGCGAGAGAGAGAGAGAGAGAGAGAGAGAGAGAGAGAGAGAGAGAGAGAGAGAGAGAGAGAGAGAGAGAGAGAGAGCAAGAGGGGCACGCTGGGGCCGACACCCCAGAACCCCGGTGGCCACTCTGTGATTATTCTGCACCTATGGGTGTCCCTATTAATCATCAGTCTGACTGCTATACAGAGATTTTGGAGGTCATGCTGTACATGAAGGTAACATAGTTGCCTAGAATATTGTAATGCATTTGTGTGATTACACACAGTAACTACACTGGTAACTCATTGGAGTTTCCTTTCATGAATTCAATTATGCACTTTGAATTAAGTGCAAGTTTTATATTAATGTCAAGTGATTTAAAAAAATAACAGGGAACATTATGGTACTGACATTTATTTTCAAGTGATTATAGAAAAGGATGCGCCCATTTTGTCAGGAGAAGCGACCTGAAACATCAACATGTTGCGTAACCATATCGGTTGTGTGGTGTCTCCACAACGGTTGGGTAAACAGCTTTGAGCAGACAAACTCATGAAAATGATCTGTTGTATCACAAACGATGTGTCAAATGCACTGTACATAAGTGGTACAAACTGTGTGAACTAAGCCATTGCGTAACCACTCTGGAGTAAACGTTTAGACATTTTTGGAAGAACTAAAGCAAATTCTTGACCTCCTCCCTCATTCACCAGTAGCGTTTTCTTCCCACCATAACCATGTCTAACTCCCTTGCCCTCTTCTCTCCCCTTCATGACAATGGCAGAGGTGCAGACCATTGTAGATGCCCTAGAATTGGAGCCACACTGCCTAAATGAAGGGTTATTAGAGTTAAACACAGGCCGACAGGCCATCCCCTAATCCTGAGGGTGGACATTACTGAGGAAGCTAATGGAGACATTTGTAATCAGGCTTTCCTGCTTGACGCTGATCTCTCACTCCCGGGTCATCGGCCTGCTTCAACAGATTTGTAATGGGAATTCCACAGTGGAAATGATTCACTCCGGTTGAATTATCATCCATATCCCAGCAGCTCTGGCGGCAGTCTCCTTCTCCGAACCCCAGCGGACTGACTGACTGTCCCTCCCTCCGGCGATGCTTTGCACATGCTAAACCCCATCTATCTCTCCTTTTGCCATTTTCTTTCTCTTTTTGTATTTTTCTCCTCTCTCTCTCGCTCTTCTCTCTGGTCTCCGGGTCCCTGCAGCAGCCGCAGGTGCATTTAGGGGCACATAGGGACTGCCAGGGGCCTGAATGGAGCCCTTTATAGGGCCCTTCAATAGCTCCCTGTTCCCACTGTCATAGGAAACCACTATCATGGTTGTTATGATCTAGAGCCCTGGCATTTGGCTCCCCTAGCGAGGCGGGCTGCGGGACCCACTCAGGGGTTTATGATGGTACATTCCAATCAGGCCCCAGATTCAGATGTCCGGACAGGCTAGATAAGTAACTGCAGCACCCCGAGCACGATGACAGAGTGGGGGAATAAACAGGGAAGCAAGACACCCTTCTTAGTTAGGATTTATGGGGAATATAACCCAGTGAAATGAACAGGGAGAAAAAATGGTCAGTGCATTGTCACTACTAGCTACTATACCAGGGCTGACTGCATGGAGAACCAACCACCTGGCTGGAAACATAACTACTGTACTGTATGTTAGGAGGTCTCTGCAGTACAATAGTCCTTATGTGTACGACTCGTCATGTTTTGGTACTGGCTCAGAGGATTCAATAATGCATCTGAAAATTACTAGTTTACTCTAATCTTCATTAGTGCTTTGGGCCCATGCGATCCAAGTGAATTATTAATCATTAGAATCGATAGAAACCTATAGGACTAGAATAATCACCTGGAAGTCTGTATGGTGTGTCTTTTCTACAACCAGATGGTGGTCACAGCCTATGATGATGACGACAGTGACAGCAGCGTTTGATATAGTAGCCCAGCTAACAATAAATGTTCCCACTTTGGAAAATGTTCTCATAAGAGTCTCATTAGGTCATTACATCACTTTTTCATAGGAATGTTCCAGTGATGTGCAAGGACTGTTTCCAAGAGCCCATTCCCTTAATGTCAAACAGAACTTACCTAGAACGTGGTTACCATGTTCTGAGAATATTTTAGATTAATGTTCTAAACATGTTTCATTGGAACGTTGCAAGAATATTCCAGTGTCTAGTTTTCTGAGTGTTAGGAGAATATTCCATCAACATCACATCAAACATACACAGAACATAGTTGCCATGTTGTCAGAATAAACTATTTGAATGTTCTAGACACGTTTCATGGGAACGTTGCAAAAGCATTTCTGTGTCCAATGACGATTAAAACATAGGACTTTCTGTCATGGTCCCCTGGAGGTTTTGTCTAGTCTAGTTTTTGTCTAGGTTTATGTCCAGCATGTTCCGGGACATCCCTAAAGATGTTTCTAGGATGTCGCTTGATGGTCCCAAACAAATATTCACCCCCCCCCCAAAATATGTATTTCTGTACACACAAGCCCATCAGGGTCTAATTGTTGTACCACTGATCTATTTACAGTTGTTTGTCTGTTGTCAAGGTTAGGGACACCCACACACAGTACTTTTAACATACAATGTTTTCAACTTTAATATTCAACACACAATTACATTGTGGATGTTCATTTATACAGGAAATATTATTCAACATGTTTTAACCTGGGATTTGACAACAGCTTAGCCACAAAGTGATAAGCCACACAAAGTCAAAGCCAGGTGCTGAAGCGCGTGGGCCGTAAAAATCTGTCCTCGGTTGCAACACTCACTACCGAGTTCCAATCTGTCACCGGAAGCAACGTCAGCAGAAGAACTGCTTGTCAGGAGCTTCATGGCCGAGCATCCACACACAAGCCTAAGATCGCAATGCCAAGCGTTGGCTGGAGGGGTGTAAAGCTCGCCACCATTTGACTCTGAGAACGTGGATTCACATTCTCTGGAGTGATTAATCACGCTTCACCATCTGGCTGTCCGAAAGATGAATCTGGGTTTGGCGGGAGAATGTTACCTGCCGCAATGCATACTGTAAAGTTTGGTGGAGGACGAATAATGGTCTGGGGCTGTCTTTCATGGTTTGGGCTAAGCTCCTTAGTTCCAGTGACAAGAAATCTTAACACTACAGAATACAATAACATGCTAAACTATTCTGTGCTTCCAACTTTGTGGCAACAGTTTGGAGAAGGCCCTTTCCTGTTTCAGCATGACAATGCCCCCGTGTACAAAGTGAGGTCCATACAGAAATGGTTTGACAAGATCGGTGTGGAAGAACTTGACTGGCCTGCACAGAGCCCTGACCTCAACCCCATCGAACACCTTTGGGATGAACTGGAACGCCGACTGCGAGCCAGGCCTAATTGCCCAACATCAGTGCCCGACCTGACTAATGCTCTTGTGGCTGAATGGAAACAAGTCCCAGCAGCAATGTTCCAACATCTAGTGGACAGCCTTCCCAGAAGAGTGGAGGCTGTTATAGCAGCATAAGGGGGACCAACTCCATATTAATGCCCATGATTTTTAATGAGCAGAATTCAGAAGGGAAAACTGGACACTCAAAGATCAGGGGAACATTACAGGTAACATTACAAAAACAGTCTCTCTCCCTAATCAGACTTTATCACTAAGAGTACATACTTGGAGTAGGTTCATCCTGTAAGACATTATGGTAGTCCTTTATTTGGTTGTTCAACTAGAGTAGTTTGAATGTCAGCCCTCCCCTTCGTCCTTATGTATTCATGAAGGTCCTTCTTTGACCGGTTTCAGGAAATGCTTCCAAGTCCTCATCATTGCCGATGCTATTTTGAATGAAAAAGCCCTCGAAAGGGCAATTTGTTAATTATTAATTGACACATGCACTTATGCACCACGGAGATGATGATAGGCTTCCAGGAATTCCAGCAAATTCCAAATGACTTTAGATGTCCGCTAACTTTTGTCCTTTGAGTCCAAAAAACAACATAAGAAAACACTAATGGGGCAAGATAATCTACTGACGTTAACCCCATAGTGGACACGTGCATCCAACCTTCTCCACACTGATCCTTTATTATAAAAAAGGCAACAACAAAAGGACAGTTGTCCTCTACCAGATGCATCACCCATCACTCCCATCTGGATGAGGGGGTTTTAGTGCTGGCACTCTCACTCAATCACAGGTGCCTCTATGGATTTCCCAAATGTATTCACCCTGCCAAAGACACCATTGCCTTATTAAAGTCTCCCACCACCAGTCTATGGGGCGATCACTGAAGGAAAATGTAATGGACAGGCTGACAGAGGAGAGTGTGAGGAATGGGCGACGTGTATTCATTACTTGCTCCCTGTTGATGCCGCTGTAAAGTGGGCCTCGAGATGGAGAGATAAAGGTTGTCGACTGGTCACCTGTGATTTTTAGGGAGGATTTGAATGACTGAGTGAGTAGGCCAGCGCCAGAGACCTTGATGTTTCACACCCTTACACACAACATATAGATGTTTTACTGTCACCCTTCAATGTGTTTGTACAAGGCTGAACAGTGCATTACAGCACATCTGCATGTCTCTAGATGTGTGTTCATGGTCATAATTCGATATATGACCAACATCTGCGTCAGTACAATTGGGCTATATTCAGTATAGTCATGCATAAAGGCAGATGCTGTGACAGTTCCGTAAAGTGGAATAGCTCATTAAAAACGTTACACTTTTGAGCAGGCAGCAAAATAGCAGTTATCAAGGGCAACCTGGTCCCTAGTTTATTAAGATCCTGTTATTGGGCATGTATTGTATGAGTAATCAAGTAATTGCCAAACTGGTGGTGATAAAGGGTTTATTAGCTGCTTACAAACATTGAATACATGTTACATATATTGTCCTCCATTAGATGTGACATAAAAATCTACACAACTGTGCCATTTACCCAGCACTCATAGTACAGTCACCGTGCAGGGGAGCCACGCAGCAATTAAAAAGTGAGGAACATTTAAAGATAAAAAAATACTATGTTAATCTGCTGGTCACTCCCCAGCCATACTAAAACAAGTACATGTCCCTGTGCTAAACTCATCATTTATATAGCAAATAAACTATATGCTATCACTCGGTTTGCGTCAGCTATATGCTAACATTCAGTTAGCACCAGTTAGCACCACCTATATACCTACACTATAGCAAGTTAGCTTGCAAAACATGCTAACACTATATGCTATATGCTAGCACTCAGTTGGCTGGTTCGCTCCATGTATTCTACTCATCATATCACTACACTCTTAGAAAAAAGGTTTCCAAAAAGCTTTTTCGTCTGTCCCCATAGGAGAACCCTTTTTTTGGTTCCAGGTAGAACTCTTTTGGGTTACATGTAGAACCGTCTGTGGAAAGGGTTCTACATGGAACCCAAAATGGTTCTACTTGGAAGCTAAAAGGTTCTATCTGGAAGCATAAAGGGTTCTCCTATGGGGACAGCCGAAGAACCCTGTTAGAATGTTTTTTACTAAGAGTGTGTGGCCATGGTTTCAGATGGTGAATCACTGTGTAAATATGTATCTATTGATTTGTTTTTGCATCTGCAACTATGACCAGTGGCTTACTGAGAGGACGTAACATGACACTCAATCTTGTCTCTGAAGCCAAGGAAATGGAATCCTCTGAATAATGTAAACATCAATCCGAGTTCAAACATTTCTGCCAAAGATTATCAAAAGGGAATATTCAAGGTTGTGAAACATCATGAGTGTTGACATGTCAGGAAGCTTGGAGCTCTGAATCAAGATGGTTCAAGCATTCCACAATTAGGAGAGACACCAGCAGCATCACGTACAAAAATCTATGGGCATGTCTTCAAATGCAAATTATCAGAAACCTTTTTAGTGTAATCATATCCTTCCGGATTCAATGGTTTATGCTGTGAGATCAAATTTGCGCAGGTACAAATTATAAGTATTACATGTAGTAGTAAAATAGAGCCAATTGTCCCTGACATATCCGACATCAATACATTCTAAGACATCTAATTTTTTGTCCTCATTTGTGCTCATAGCATTTTAGATCAATCAATCAGTACACATTACCTTGAATGTCAACAAGGCAGGGAACTTAATGGAAACAATGAAGAAGCAACATGTTTACAAAGTGTCAAGCTTTGATGGCTTGAAAATGCTTTGACACCGAGAGCTGTTAGTCTCAAATAGTGTGTCAAAAAAAATGTTGAAAATGCATTTGCAATGTCTTCAATAAAGCCTTTCAGACCTTCTGAAATGCTTTGCAGAGACACAACACAACCCAATCACTGTGAGGAACAGTTGTTTCTTATGAAACTTGTAAGGGTTGTGAAGCCGTCTCTGTAATTTACATGTCCCGCACTGATGCCAGAGACTGCTCTTTTCCGACAGACAGGAAATACAGCCCCTTCACTGTCCACAGGGGAAGAGTCAAACAAGGGTGTAAAGAATGGAGCAGCCTCTGAGACTGCTGATCAACACACACCAAACTTTCTCCACAGCGCTCTCCCTTTGTTCCCTGTCTTCCACAATTAATTATTCATATGCAGAGCATCCATTTGAATAAGAGCCAGTTTGGCAACAGGACAGTGAACGTTATTAGGCTGTGTTAATGAATTCATCCTGATTGCTAGATGGCTGGCTGATGCTGGTTTCCATTTGTTGTTTCAATTAAGGAGACCATGCTCTGAAATATGTGACTGACATTTCGGAATGCAATGGCAGAGATCTATGTTGTTCAAAAGAGGTCTTGCAAAGCACTGATGTCAGAGAGTCTTTGACAGTGTACTCAGAGCGGAAGGTGTGAAAAGGAAGGAAGAATGAGGATGCATGTGTGGAACAAACACAACAGTCAGAGAAGAAAGGTTGACCCTTTCCTCTGGTTGTTAGCGACTATCAAGGACAAGGTGCCAATCATCCGAATTGACCCCGGCTTGAAAAAATCTCCACAAAATGTTGTTTTACAAGCTGGGGAGTGAATCAAATACTTTGACTTAATTGTTTGTTTTCCCCTCAGCCATTGCAGTGACATGTGCAAGGTTTTTTTCAATATGTCTCGGAATAGCATTGTATGGTTTTTCGTCTCTGGGAATTTCGAGGAGCACTCGCAATTCCTTTGATATCCCCGACTTTGTATAGCCCCACTCAACGCTGGTAAAAAAAATGCATCTGAGAAGGAGCTCCTCTGATGTGCTAACGGATACTTCGCACTCACACATGACAAGATGTTTTACATGACTCAGCCTTTATGCAAACTTTCTGCTTACCACTTAGAGAGTGCTGTGCATCAGTGGACATGTTTAGACTCCTCCAAAGGGAGAAGAAGCAGCATTATAAGAGGTGATGAGTAATGCAGTTTCCTTTGCAGAACCCCCCACCCCCCAACCCCACCCCACACCTGCTGAGTTTAGGTGATGGAATTTGTTAAGTGAAATCATTATCTCTGAAACTTAAAGTATTCTTCATTAAATAAACAAAGCTCTTTTGCTGTTTTTTGACTTGAAGTGTTTTGAAATGCAGCCATGTTCCACTCTGACAGAGATTCTATGTATTCATGCTGCATGGTGAAAGGGCCCTCCTCTTGCTTCGATGACAGGGAGGTAAATTCCACTGGTTTAAGAGTGATGAGAATATCTGAGTCTGGTGGAGAGTCTCATCAGTCTCTCTGGCAGTGTTTGCTGATCTGGTGGTTTTGCGTTAATAACTCACCCCCTCACACAGAGCGGCAGCCCTCCCTGTCAGGGATCAAGCTACACAGCCACACAAGAGAGGAGAGAGAAGATTGTGTGCCGGAGATCATGGAGAAATCATGGAGTTGTTTACGGTCAAATCACTGGGCTAAAGAAGTGGTTGGCCCTTGTCAAAGGCAGATCGTCAAAGTGTTGGCAAATTATGGACTGATTGGTAATGGCACAAACACTTCCTGATAAGCTTTCAAAGATTTTCATCAAAAGATCACTAAATATTTATGAATTTTGCAGCACCATGTTTTAAGAGAGAATTGGAAAGAATATTGTCTATAAAGTTGTAGATCTTTGAAGAAGTGTTTGAAAAATATCACTATAGCTACGGTTTCTTAGAACTGAAAATTCCAATCAAAACATTAAACGTACATCATCACGCACAGCGCCGAGAATCAAAAATTAAGATAGGAATCTAGGATGTTGACATCTTCGCTCCAGCAATCCAGAGGACGGCAGGGTAGTGAAAATCATGACAGAGTCAAAACAAATTGATGTGCTCCTCATCTGCATATTGATTGCGAACTTCATCAGGCATCGCTAATGAGTACCGAAAAATGTCTTTCACAATGAGATTGGTGATTATGATGAAGCCACCCACCACCCACCACCCAGTGTCACATGCAGCCCTATAAATCAAGATCTGAGCACATTTAAACATAACGCAATCAAGTAACACTTTTTTCCCTACCTGGAGCAGAGAAAATTGGCTTTGTAGTTGTTTACAAAAAAATGATATATGAGATTGTTTAAATGTATTATGATTACTACTTAATGTCACATTTCGATTATGCCTAGCTCATAACTGATTTCCACTTGTATATTTATTTGTTGATTGCATGATTTGGTTTGAGAACTACTACATACTGTAGCATCTGACAAACACTTCCCATCCTATATACGCACGTGTAAGTCTCCAACTGTGATACCCTTCTGTCGATTTACAATAATGGAAAAAAATTGCTTGTTGACTACTGTAAACAACTTACTTAACCCTCAATTTACTATTCAGAATAAAGAACATGTATAATAACAGTAATATTGAGAGGCCGTAACTTGTCTCGGTGTCAATTGATGCACGGAAATACCTTCCTCGTTGCTAAAAACAAACAATCATGAAGCAGACAAAAACGGAAACAATGTCTTGAAGCATAGCTCCTTGGCTCTGGGGGATTCTCCCGCTGGGACCTTGGGATGTTTGAGTTTGTCCACATTAGTTTTGGGCTGTAATCGACACTGGCGAGTGTTTTTCTCGGGCTTGTGCTCCCAAGACATACCCGAGTCAACTATGTTTGCAACAAACCAATTACCTGGCGCTCCAGAACTCCCATCCCATCTGACTGGTTGTCAGGGAGAGTTCCCAGTTAGTATCTTAGTTCTCCTAGCTGCTCTAATCTCATTGAAGTCACAGCCTGCTAACCCAAATCCTTCAACCGTTTTAGAGCAGGAAGGGTAAGAGGAATGATTGAAGACTCTTGGAGCCTCCTGCTATAGTAAATAAGGCCCAGAATGTGGTGTCCAACATTTCAAAAGACGACTAAAGGTTCCAAAATGGATCAAGACCAGAAGCTGAGCGACATAATGACTGTTATTTGCCCATTTATTTTTAAGATAGTGGTCCGCCCGCTTATCAAGAGTCAACCAGTCTTTTTTACTCAGCTGTTACCACATAGTATTGTGTGAGCTGATTTAGCATGTTATACTTCAGTCAATGGTCACAATATTTTCAGGAATGTTGGTTCATCAATCACCAGAACATCAATTTGCCAAAATGAAGTTAGAAAATCCTGGTGCTCATCAACCACTTTGTGGACCAGAAAACACTCCCAGATCGCTTCAGCTTCTCTTGAGTTCCTTAAAATGACATTTCCCCCCAAAACATTTTTAGCACTTCTAGGTCAGTGAGATGTGTTTCACACATACAGTAATTGGCCCCATAATGTGGTTAATAGTTCTGACTAGATACAGTGGCAGAGTTTAGCTGAAATGTACCTTTAATGGGTCAACAAAGGTAAAGTGAAGTCAGTCATCTGAATGGAATTGCTGACATTTACCGCTCGTTGAGAGCTTTTTCCTTGTAAAGGAGGGAGGGTGGGCACGGAAATTACAGCAACTACTAGGAATGGGCTCCCCGGGGAGAATACCAATCTGGCCATTTATTATTTAGGCCGAGGAAGTATATTTTTGTTTACCAAGCTTGAAGAGTTCTGCTGGACCGATCAAGGAGGGGCTTTTGGGAGTCTAAAGTCCTCTCTAGATTTCCCAAAATTCCCTCTCCACTGTATTAGGAAGTAATGGACTGTGTCCATAAGCCAACCACCCAAACTCCTCAACTTAGCACTCACACCATTGGCTTAAACTGGGGGAGTCTGACAAGGGATATTCGTTGTGTTGGCTAAATCACAGCACAGCTTCATCCAACCCCTTGAGGCTGTTAGCAACTCAGATGGACAGGGAAAGTAAATACAACTGGTTTTCATACCACGATGCAACCAGGTTATAAAAAATGGATGCAAGTGTGTGTTACAATCAAGAGAAATTACAAAAAAATGTAATGGTAATACAGAGATATAGTCTTGTTTCTATCTGCAGTTCTTTGAGAGTCATTGGCTTAATCAATAATGCAGTGCAAATGGCTGCCGGGCTGTTCTACTACAGCAGGGAGCTGTGAGGAAAGAGATCTCTAACAGCTCCCATTGTTATTAATAGAAGCCTATTAATTAACCACGGCCGTGTCATATATAGCACAGACAACAGACCCTGGCTCAGCTGGAGAGGGCTGTCCGTGCGCAGCCAGCAAAGGTGTATCTGGCCCAGTAACAGTTGCTCTGGGTCTTGCACCTGAGGTCTGCTCGGCCCAGACAAACCTTATCCTCCCCATCAGCATGGATACAAATTAGTGTGGCATCCATCACTCATTCTGGAGGCCCTGCTAAGTCATTGAGCCAGGTTTCTTCCCACTTCCTGTGTTGACTTCCTCAGTAGGCTAAATCCCCAAGGGGTGAACATTTTGGGTTTTGCCCTAACACTACACAGCTGATTCAAATGATCAAACCTTGATGTTTTTACAGGCAGACAGAATTGTACGGTATGTTATAGACAAGTATATATTTTTCCCTTGATTGCCTATTCTACATGCCAGCCTACATTAATACGGGTTGTTCCTAAATGCAAATATAAATATGGTAGCCCAGAACATGTACATTACATGCAGCATCTGGCTTTTTCCATAGAGTGGTTTGTGTTTACTGATACCCACTGACAAGCTAGGGTTTTTGCATCATTCACAGGCGGCTTCGCTTATATAGAGTACTGACTCATTATTTCATAGTACTCTACACAATGGTATGCTGTTGAGGAACAGCATATCTGTCACGTCTGTTGAAGGAAGAGGACCAAGGTGCAGCGTGGTGAGTGTACATTTTCTTTGGAAAATGACACCGAACAAAACAATAAACACTACAAAAACAAACCGTGAAGCTAAAGGCTATGTGCCCTAAACAAGGTCAACTACCCACAAACACAGGTGGGAAAAAGGGCAGCCTAAGTATGGTTCCCAATCAGAGACAACGATAGACAGCTGTACCTGATTGAGAACCCTACCCGGCTAAAACATAGAACTACACAACATAGAACACCCACCCCAAATCACACCCTGACCAAACCACAAGAGACATAAAAAGGATCTCTAAGGTCAGGGCGTGACAATATCACTCTATGACACAGAGAGAAAAAAAGGTGATGTGTCAAACTCTGAATGTTCTTTTTATGGTTTTCGTTCGGCATCACAACATTGTTTGTCTGGTACTGCACCCTGATATTAGTTTATCAGCTATCTTACCATGTTGGTCAATAAAACAAATATTGCATTTTTTTTCAGGAAGGGTTTTGTGTTCAGAAATAGTTATTTAGCCTAGCCAACATGCACAGATTTATTTAGCTAGTTAGAACCTTATGGTGTCTCAAACTGGAATATAGGTCTACTGTTGATCACTGGCATTTGGTGTGTCATAAACAGTTTTCTTGCCCACATATTAGAAACGATTGAACCATTGATGTTTTAAAGACAAAACTGACCTGAAATACTTTTGTAACCAACCCGGGTGTTTTCTTTATTTAAATATCTTTATAACAAGCCACAGTTCCAGTTCTCAGAGACAACCTCCCTTTACAAAACATGAGGATTTTCTCAAATGTGAACAACTATGTGATGATAATGGCACTACACGGTGTAAGACCACTCTCAGAAGATTGTTCCCACTGGCTGAAAATTGCCTGTAAACCATAGCCTTAGGAAACTTGTTGCAGTCAAAGGCAACTTCATTATTTCTCTAACCTTTTGTAGAATGCAAGAGGGATCAATGAAATTGCAATGGCCTTACGACTTCTATAGTGCACTCTCTCACATATTGATTAGATAGTGTCTGTGGCTGCAGTCAATAGCCAGAAGATGTAACTTGAGACCAGCGTAATCCAGAGCCGAATCACTGGGAAAGGACTATCAGCAAAAGGCCACTACAAGCTCCCGCCAAGCATGGCCATTAAAAGATGATTGCACCACCCATGAATCGCTCAATAGAAACAGCCGCCCAGACGAATCAAAGTTGTTTTCGCTCTCACCAAGTCTCACTGTCCAAAAGTGGATCACATCTGAAGCGGATGAAGATGAATACTAAGGACAGGTAAATGTTAAGGCTGACATGAGAACATGGAACACTGTCATCTACCAGGTACTTATGGTGGTTTAAAATTTCTGATAATATTAACTGTACGTTATCTAAGTGTAATTATAGTGGCATATAAATAGGCCTTCATTGTAAATTAGAATGTTCTTAACCGACTTGCCTAGTTAAATAAAGGTTAAATAAGAACGTAACATATCTCAACCTTCAACACAATAGTGGCCTCCAAGGTCATCACTAATCTCAGGGCCCTGGGTCTGAAACCCTCCCTACACAACTACAGTTGAAGTCAGAAGTTTACATACACCTTAGCCAAATACATTTACACAATTCCTGACATTTAATCAGAGAAAGAAATCCCTGTTTTAGGTCAGTTAGGATCACCACTTTATTTTAAGAATGTGAAATGTCAGAATAATAGTGGAGAGAATCATTTATTTCAGCTTTTATTTCTTTCATCACATTCCCAGTGGGTCAGAAGTTTACATACACTCAATACCACAATGAGTTGGGTGAATTTCGGCCAATTCCTCCTGACAGAGCTGGTGTAACTGAGTCAAGTTTGTAGGCCTCCTTGCTTGCACGTGCTTTTTCAGTTCCGCCCACACATTTTCTATAGGATTGAGGTCAGGGCTTTGTGATGGCCACTCCAATACCTTGATGTTGTTGTCCTTAAGCCATTTTGCCACAAATTTGGAAGTATACTTGGGGTCATTGTCCATTTGGAAGACTAATTTGCGACCAAGCTTTAACTTCCTGACTGATGTCTTAAGATGTTGCTTCAATATATCCACATAAATTTCCCGCCTCATGATGCCATCTATTCTGTGAGGTGCACCAGTCCCTCCTGCAGCACAAATCACCCCCATAACATGATACTGCACCCCCCCCCCCCCCCCCCCGTGCTTCACGGTTGGGATGTTGTTCTTCAGCTAGCAAGCCTCCCTCTTTTTCCTCCAAACATAACGATGGTGATTATGACCAAACATCCAAACGTTCTGTTTTTGTTTCATCAGACCAGAGGACATTTCTCCAAAAAGTACGATCTTCGTCCCCATGTGCAGTTGCAAACTATAGTCTGACTTTTTTATGGCGGTTTTGGAGCAGTGGCTTCTTCCTTGCTGAGCAGCCTTTCAGGTTGTGTCGATATAGGACTCGTTTAATGTGGATATAGATACTTTTGTACCTGTTTCCTCCAGCATCTTCACAAGATCCTTTGCTGTTGTTCTGGGATTGATTTGCACTTTTTGCACCAAAATATGTTCTTCTCTAGGAGACAGAATACGTCTCCTTCCTGAGCTGTATGACGGCTGTGTGGTCCCATGGTGTTTATACTTGTGTACTATTGTTTGTACGGATGAACGTGGTACCTTCAGGTGTTTGGAAATTGCTCCCAAGGATGAACCAGACTTGTGCAGTTTATTTTCTGAGGTCTTGGCTGATTTCTTAGGATTTTTCCCATCATGTCAAGCAAGGAGGCTCTGAGTTTGAAGGTAGGTCTTGAAATACATCCACTGGTACACCTCCAATTGACTCAAATGATGTCAATTAGCCTATCAGAAGCTTCTAAAGCCATGACAGCATTTTCTGGAATTTTCCAAGCTGTTTAAAGGCACAGTCAACTTAGTGTATGTAAACCTCTGACCCACTGGAATTGTGATATGGTGAATTATAATTGAAATAATCTGTCTGTAAACAATTGTTGGAAAAATTACTTGTGCCATGCACAAAGTAGATGTCCTTACTGACTTGCAAGAACTGTATTTTGTTAATTAACATGAAATTTGTGGAGTGGTTGAAAAACGAGTTTTAATGATTCCAACCTAAGTGTATGTAAACTTCCGACTTCAACTGTTGGTCCTAGACTTCCTGACTGGTCGACCCCAGGTAGTGAAGGTAAGCAACAACACCCCCCCTACGCTGATCCTCAACACGGGAGCCCCACAGGTGTGTATGCTCAGCCCCCTCCTGTAGTCCCTGTTCACCCATGACTGCATGGCAACGCAGTCATACCAGTCGGGCTGTACCACTGACTGGTATGTCAATTGCACTGTCTACAACCGCAGGGCTCTCCAGACGGTGATGTGGTCAGCCCAACGCACCATCGGGGGCACACTGCCGTCCCTCCAGGACATCTACAGCACCAGGTGACACAGGAAAGCCAAGACGATCATCAAGGACTTCAGCCGCCTGAGCCACGGCCTGTTCACCCCACTAAAATCTAGAAGGCGGAGATCGTACAGGTGCATCAAAGATGGGACCGAGAGATTGATTAACAGCTTCTATCCCCAGGCCATCAGACTGCTAAACAGCCACCACTAGACAACCTCCGCCCAGTACCCTGCCCTCTGCCCAGTGCCCTACTCTGCCGCTCAGTCACTGTCACTAGCCGGCTACCACGGGTACTCTACCCTGCACCTTAGGGACTGCTACTGCCTTTTGTACACAGCCATGAACACTGGTCACTTTAATAATGTTAATAATGTTTCTAAACTATTTATATATCTAATGATGTACTATATATTTTATGCTTGTTGACATTTACTGCATTGATTGATAGGAACTAGGAACATAAGCATTTCAATGCACCTGCCATAACACCTGCCATGTACGTGACCAATGCAATTTGATTTGATAATGTATCAAGACACTTCAGCTATATTTTTTATACAAGATTATCAAATGTAATATAGTGTAAGAATTCATGCATATCTGAACACGTAGGACATAAAAAAAAGTGGCATCATATTGTGTTTGTCTTTATTTATCTTTATTTATTTGGTCAGGCCGGGGTGTGACATGGGTTTATTGTGGTGTGTTTTGTCTTGGGGGTATGTTAGTTATTGGGTGTGTGGCTTAGTGGGGGTATCTAGCAAAGTCTATGGCTGTCTCAATCAGAGGCAGGTGTTTATCGTTGTCTCTGATTGGGAACCATATTTAGGCAGCCATATTCTTTGAGTGTTTTGTGGGTGATTGTTCCTGTCTTTGTGTTTGCACCAGATAGGGCTGTTTCGGTTTTCACATTTCATTATTTTGTAGTTTCTTCATGTATAGTTTTTTCCTTCATTAAAATATCATGAATCATCATCATCACGCTGCATTTTGGTCCGACTCTCCTTCCCCACTAGAAAGCCGTTACAATGTATAAAATATAAAAAACTGAAATATCACATTTACATAAGTATTCAGACCCTTTACTCAGTACTTTGTTGAACTCATCCCAATTGGGTTGAGGTCGGGTGATTGTGGAGGCCAGGTCATCTGATGCAGCACTCCATCACTCTCCTTCTTGGTCAAATAGCCCTTACACAGCCTGTAGGTGCATTGGGTCATTGTCCTGTTGAAAAATAAATTATAGTCTCACTAAGTGCAAACCAGATGGGATGGCGTATCACTGCAGAATGCTGTGGAAGCCATGCTAGTTAAGTATGCCTTGAATTCTAAATAAATCAGACAGTGTCACCAGCAAAGCACCCCCACATAATTCCACCTCCTCCTCCATGCTTCACTGTGGAAACCACACATGTGAAGCTCATCCGTTCACCTGCTCTGCGTCTCACAAAGTCACGGCGGTTGGAACCAATAATCAAACATTTGGAATCATCAGATCAAAGGACAGATTTCCGGTGTATGTCCATTGCTCATGTTTCTTGGCCCAAGCAAGTCTCCTCTTATTACTGGTGTCCTTTAATTGTCGTTTCTTTGCAGAAATTCGACCATGAAGGCCTGATTCAGGCAGTCTCCTCTGAACAGTTGATGTTGAAATGTATCTGTTACTTGAACTCTGAAGCATTTATTTGGGCTGCATTTTCTGAGGCTGGTAACTCGAATGAATTTATCCTCCACAGCAGAGGTAACTCTGGGTCTTCCTTTCCTGTGGCAGTCCGCATAAGAGCCAGTTCCATCATAATGATTGATGGTTGTTGCACGTTCTTGAGATTTTCCGCATTGACTGACCTTCATGTCTTAAGGTACTGATGGACTGTCATTTCTCTTTGCTTATTTGAGCTGATCTTTCCATAATATGGACTTGGTCTTTTACCAAACAGGGCTATATTGTGCACACCAACTCTTCCCCTTGTCACAACACACGTGATTGGCTCTACCACATTAAGAAGGAAAGAAATTCCACAAATGAACTTTTAAGGAACACCTATTCATTGAAATGCATTCCAGGTGACTACCTCATGAAGCTGGTTGTGAGAATGCCATGAGTGTGCAAAGCTGTTGAAAAGACAAAGGGTGTTAACTTTGAAAAATCTCAAATCTCAAATATATATTTTATTTGTTTTACACTTTTTTGGTTACTAGATGATTCCACATGTGTTATTTCATAGTTTTGATGTGTCCACTATTATTCTACAATGTAGAAAATAGTAAAAAATAATGAAAAACCCTTGAATGAGTAAGTGTTTCCAAACTTTTGACTGGTACTGTGTATATATATATATATATATATATATATATATATGTATTCACATAATCTCAGCAAAAAAACAGTCAACAGCGTTCATTTTCAGTAAACTTAACATGTGTAAATATTTGTATGGACGTAACAAGATTCAACAACTGAGACATAAACTGAACAAGTTCCACAGACATGTGACTAACAGAAATTGAATAATGTGTCCCTGAACAAAGGAGGAGTCAAAATCAAAAGTAACAGTCAGTATCTGGTGTGGCCACCAGCTGCATTAAGTACTGCAGTGCATCTCCTCCTCATGGACTGCACCAGATTTGCCAGTTCTTGCTGTGAGATGTTACCCCACTCTTCCATCAAGGCACCTGTAAGTTCCTGGAAATTTCTGGGGGGAATGGCCCTAGCCCTCACCCTCTGATCCAACAGGTTCCAGACGTACTCAATTGGATTGAGATCCAGGCTCTTCGATGGCCATGGCAGAACACTGACATTCCTGTCTTGCAGGAAATCACGCACAGAGCGAGCCGTATGGCTGGTGGCATTGTCATGCTGGGGGGTTATGTAAGGATAATTCTGCAGGAAGGGTACCACATGAGGGAGGAGGATGTCTTCCCTGTAACGCACAGCGTTGAGATTGCCTGCAATGAGAAATTACCAAAACATTCTCTATGATTTCGCCATTTTCCACACAACGTGCAATGTATAAACATCAAACATATACTAGGAAAACTCTTCACGTTACAATATTTTTGTAATAACGTCATCTATTAACCTTTAATAACAAAGCAAAAATGACGTACATTTTCATATTCCATCTATTGTCATGACCACCATTGTGGCTGACGAAAACCATTGTTCCAAAATCCCTTTATTTCATGTTTAATGTTCTGAGGTTGGTTCTCCATATTGAGGGGACACAAGAATGTTGTGTGGCCTAAGATTTACCAGGGGCGTGAGGGGTCATAAAACCCCCACATCTTCAGACCCCTAGATCTCTCCTCCTCTGTTGAGGTTGAGAGATAATCTGTAGGGTTGTGGTCTCCTGTAACCTGACCTGATCAGGACAGTCATGACCATGATGATGCTGTGACACACCGCCCCAGACCATGACGGACCCTCAACCTCCAAATCGATTCCGCTCCAGAGTACAGGCCTCTGTGTAATGCTCATTCCTTCAACGATAAACGCGAATCCGACCATCACCCCTGCTGAGACAAAACCGCGACTCGTCAGTGAAGAGCCAGTCATGTCTGGTCCAGCGACGGTGGATTTGTGCCCATAGGCAACGTTGTTGCAAGTGATATCTTGTGAGGACCTGCCTTACAACAGGCCTACAAGCCCTTAGTCCAGCCTTTCTCAGCCTATTGTGGACAGTCTGAGCACTGATGGAGGGATTGTGCATTCCTGGTGTAACTCGGGCAGTTGTTGTTGCCATCCTGTAGATAAACATTTTTGCTAAAAGTATTATTATATTATTGATCGATTGACTATGATTTTTCAAATCAGCCAAAATTGCTATCTACAGCTACTCCAGGTAAATGTTACAATTCTTCAGCCATTCCTGGACCTGTGACCAAAAACAAGGTACATCAAATCAAATTGTAATTGTCACATACACATGGTTAGCAGATGTTAATGTGAGTGGATTGAAACGCTTGTGCTTCTAGTTCCGACAGTGCAGTAATATCAGTAAGGAATCTAACGATTCCCCAACAATTACCTTATACACACAAATCTAAAGGACTGAATGAGAATATGTACATGTAAGTATATGGATGAGCGATGGCCGAGCTGCATAGGCAAGGTGCAATAGATGGTATAAAATACAATATATACACATGTGATATGAGTAATGTAAGATATGTAAACATTGTATAAAGTGACTAGTGATCCATTTATTAAAGTGGCCAGTGATTGGGTCTCAATGTAGGCAGCAGCCTCTCTGAGTTAGTGCTTGCTGTTTAGCAGTCTGATGGCCTTGAGATGGAAGCTGTTTTTCAGTCTCTCGGTCCCAGCTTTGATGCACCTGTACTGACCTCGCCTTCTGGATGGTAGAGGTGTGAACAGGCAGTGGCTCGGGTGGTTGATGTCCTCGATGATCTTTTTGGCCTTCCTGTGATATCGGGTGCTGTAGGTGTCATGGAGGGCAGATAGTTTACCTCTGGCGATGCGTTGTGCAGACCACACCACCGTCTGGAGATCCTTGCAGTTGTGGGCGGTGCAATTTCCGTACCATGCTCTCAATTGTGCATCTGTAAAAGTTTGTCAGGGTTTTGGGTGACCAATCAATTTTTTTCAGCCTACTGAGGTTGAAGAGGCGCTGTTGCAGCGAGGGTTAACACATTTTTAAAAAAACAGCACCAAAATAAATGATCTAATGACTCTGTCTCTTCGCAAGCAAAATCTGCAGCGCTGGGAAGGTTGTTTCCCCCTCATATTTAACACTCCATTGGTTGCAATTATTTTTTATAATATTTTAAATTGAACAATTCTAAATTTTGAATCCGGTGTCGTTTTGCATATCATAAGCAATGTTCCATGGAATCGGTACATCGAAAATCTCTTCCTGACTATTTTGCAACCTATATGGCACAGCTGTAAATGTGTTGGTCCTTTAATGAAACTGGTATATATTTTTAATTATCACAATTTTCTGTAACCAAATTTGGTCTTTACTGCAGGGCTAACAGAGAAGTTCCTTACTTTTTCCCCCTTCCACTTTCTTATTCCATTTTTGCAGTAAAGCTGCAATTAGTTGGTTGTCATTTTGAGTAGAGCAGACATTTCCATGTATTGTTGATAGCTGCACGTGTGACACAACTCCACCAGTTCTATTT
This sequence comes from Oncorhynchus nerka, assembly GCF_034236695.1. NCBI lineage: Eukaryota > Metazoa > Chordata > Actinopteri > Salmoniformes > Salmonidae > Oncorhynchus > Oncorhynchus nerka. Next base: position 111,786 of record NW_027040325.1, on the reverse strand, counting down.
ATGATATACAGTGGGGCAAAAAAGTAATTAGTCAGCCACCAATTGTGCAAGTTCTCCCACTTAAAAAGATGAGAGAGGCCTGCAATTTTCATCATAGGTACACTTCAACTAATGACAGACAAAATGAGAAAAAAATAGAGAAAATCACATTGTAGGATTTTTTATGAATTTATTTGCAAATTATGGTGGAAAATAAGTATTTGGTCACCTACAAACAAGCAAGATTTCTGTCTCTCACAGACCTGTAACTTCTTATTTTAAGAGGCTCCTCTGTCCTCCACTCGTTACCTGTATTAATGGCACCTGTTTGAACTTGTTATCAGTATAAAAGACACCTGTCAACAACCACAAACAGTCACACTCCAAACTCCACTATGGCCAAGACCAAAGAGCTGTCAAATGACACCAGAAACAAAATTGTAGACCTGCACCAGGCTGGGAAGACTGAATCTGCAATAGGTAAGCAGCTTGGTTTGAAGAAATCATCTGTGGGAGCAATTATTAGGAAATGGAAGACATACAAGACCACTGATAATTTCCCTCGATCTGGGGCTCCATGCAAGATCTCACCCCGTGGGGTCAAAATGATCACAAGAACGGTGAGCAAAAATCCCAGAACCACACGGGGGGACCTAGTGAATGACCTGCAGAGAGCTGGGACCAAAGTAACAAAGCCTACCATCAGTAACACACTATGCCGCCAGGGACTCAAATCCTGCAGTGCCAGACGTGTCCCCCTGCTTAAGCCAGTACATGTCCAGGCCCATCTGAAGTTTGCTAGAGAGCATTTGGATGATCCAGAAGAAGATTGGGAGAATGTCATATGGTCAGATGAAACCAAAATATAACTTTTTGGTAAAAACTCAACTCGTCGTGTTTGGAGGACAAAGAATGCTGAGTTGCATCCAAAGAACACCATACCTACTGTGAAGCATGGGGGTGGAAACATCATGCTTTGGGGTTGTTTTTCTGCAAAGGAACCAGGACGACTGATCTGTGTAAAGGAAATAATGAATGGGGACATGTATCGTGAGATTTTGAGTGAAAACCTCCTTCCATCAGCAAGGGCATTGAAGATGAAACGTGGCTGGGTCTTTCAGCATGACAATGATCCCAAACACACCGCCCGGGCAACGAAGGAGTGGCTTCGTAAGAAGCATTTCAAGGTCCTGGAGTGGCCTAGCCAGTCTCCAGATCTCAACCCCCAAAAAATCTTTGGATGGAGTTGAAAGTCCGTGTTGCCCAGCAAAAGCCCCCAAAACATCACTGCTCTAGAGGAGATCTGCATGGAGGAATGGGCCAAAATACCAGCAACAGTGTGTGAAAACCTTGTGAAGACTTACAGAAAATGTTTGACCTCTGTCATTGCCAACAAAGGGTATATAACAAAGTATTGAGATAAACTTTTGTTATTGACCAAATACTTATTTTCCACCATAATTTGCAAATAAATAAATTTAAAATCCTACAATGTGATTTTCTGGATTTTTTTCTCATTTTGTCTGTCATAGTTGAAGTGTACCTATGATGAAAATTACAGGCCTCTCTCATCTTTTTAAGTGGGAGAACTTGCACAATTGGTGGCTGACTAAATACTTTTTTGCCCCACTGTAATTTACAAAGATTCTACATTTTTAAAAACATTCTTATTGAAAAATAATGTTTTTTTTAAGTCGATTAGTATATTTGAGTTTAACCACAATATTTGTTATATGATTTGTTCTGTCTTTTCTGGTGAATTAAACTGAAATTGCAACAAACTTTCTATGGCTTGTTTTAAAAATCACAATATTTTGGAGATTATTTCATTTTCAAATATCCAAAAGTGAGAGGTTGTATTCTGAATAAAGGGGAAAAGGCCATTCTTGAACATGGGGTGAGACATTCTTATTAATTTGCTAAAGAACCAGTTCAGATTTAAGCATATCTTTTGTGTGACTGACGCCTTTATCATTTCTGTCCTCTAAAATCATATTCATTATATAAACAGGCCCTTTTCATTTTGGCTGGCTTGCCATTTCAAATAAAATGGAATCTTTTTTTGCTCATATAATTTTTTTTAAAACAGGTCGCTAGGTGTAGTCAAGACCATAATCAAATAGGTAAACTGGGACTTAACTGAAGAGATAATCAGGGTGATTTTTCCACAAATAGACAGGTTGTCAGAGTCGTGTGTATAGGTGGCAGGGAAGTCAGGCACAGGAGAATCAAACTGAGTGTAATGGAGTATTTAATAACAAATACATTAAACATACTCCAAACACTAAATGTAACAATAAACAAAGTGGGTAGGAGGACCCATCACACACCAATACAAAAACAACACTCTGACAAAGACATGAGGGGAAACAGAGGGTGAATTACACAACAGGTAATGAATGGGATTGAAACCAGGTGTGTAGGCAGACAAGACAAAACCAATGGAAAATGAAAAATGGATCAATGATGGCTAGAAGAATGGTGACATCAACCGCCGAGTACCGCCCGAACAAGGAGAGGCTTCGACTTCAGCAGAAGTCGTGACACAGGTATTTTTCTTTCCACGGTAGCAAGATCTTCTATAAAAAATAGATTGGAGTGAGATAATTTCTTACTTTCAGGATATGTATACCGAGTATGTCCACATCCCCATCAGACCATTTTATTGGTAAACTACACACTACTGTAAAAGTTGTATTTTTTGTGATCCAATACGTTATCATAATTTGGTTATAATCCAGAGAGGTTAGAAAAAGTATCTAGATCCTCTATGGCTGTGGAGGGGTCCAAATTGTGGTTTAAAAGAAAACATGAATCATCAGCGATTTCAACCCCTAACATTTCGATGACAATAATAAATAGATATGCCGATAGTGGACAACCTTATTTTGCTCCCCTTGACAGTTTAAAACTTTTTGAGAAATTGTCATGATTTACTCTTTTACACCTAGGGTTACTATACCAAACTGTAACCCATTCTCCAAAATGTATTCCAGGCATCCAGTCGTAATTTATCAAAGGCCTTTTCAAAGTCAGCTATGAATACCAGGACTGTTTTCCCAGATTTTGCATAGTTTTCTATTGTTTCCAATACTTGTCTTATATTACCTCCAATGTATCGTCCATGTAAAAAACCTGTCTGATTAGAATGAATAATATCCGACAATACCTTTTTAATTCTATGCGCTAGGCATTTTGCAAGAACAGGCCTACAATTTTTTTAAATGGACTGGATCTTTATATTTACCACTTGGATCCTGTTTCAGTAATAATGAAATCAGTACTTTTTGTTGAGTGTCCGATAATCTACCATGTATATAGAAGTGGTTAAAACATTCTAATAACAGTCCTCTGAGTATATCAAAAAAGGTTTGGTATACTTCCACTGGTATGCCATCCAGCCCTGGAGTTTTCACAGATTTAAAGGCTTTAATTGCGTCATGATGTTCCTCCTCTGTAATTTGGCCTTCACATGAGTCTTTCTGTACAGCTGTTAATTTTACATTATTAATATACTTTTTTTTCTCCATACAATTAGCTTCGGTTAGTGGAGATGGAAGCATATCCTTAAAGTACTTTACTTGCTCTTTCAAAATATTGTTTGGTTAATCATGATTAAAAGATTAAAAAAGAAGTTGGTGCATTTATCCCCATATTCCTTCCAGTTCGCTTTATTTTTGTAATATATTACACTTGATCTTTCTTGAATAAGTTCCTACATTTATTTTTGTTTTTCCTCTAACTTATTCTGAGCATCAGTATTTATTGCTATATATCTGTACTATTAGTCTTTCCTTTTTCTTTGTTAATATGGACTTGAATATGTACTTTGCTCCGTTCGTCTTTCCCTCAATCCTGACTAGTCTCCCAGTACCTGCTGCTGAAAAACATCCCCACAGCAAGATGCTGCCAACCCTATGCTTCACCGTAGGGATGAGGCCAGGTTTCCTCCAGACGTGATGGTTGGCATTCAGGCTAAAGAGTTCAATCTTGGATTCATCAGACCGGAGAATCTTGTTTCTCATGGTCTGAGAGTCCTTTAGGTGTCCTTTGTCAAACTCCAAGCGGGCTGTCATGTGCCTTTATCTGAGGAGTGGTTCCGTCTGGCCAATGTATCTCATAATTGGTGGAGTGCTGCAGAGATGGTTGTCCTTCGGGAAGGTTCTCCCATCTCCACATAGGAATTCTGGAGCTTTGTCAGAGTGACCATCGGGTTCTTGGTCACCTCCCTGACCAAGGCCCTTGTACCCTGATTACTCAGTTTGTCCAGGGCTTCCAGCTCTAGGAAGAGTATTGGTGTTTCCTAACTTCTTCCATTTAAGAATGATGGCCACTGTGTTATTGGGGACCTTCAATGCTGCAGACATTTTTTGGTACCCTTCCCCAGATCTGTGCCACGACACAATCCTGTCTCGGAGTTCGACAGACAATTCCTTTGACCTCATGGCTTGGTTTTTGCTCTGACATGCAGTGTCAACTGTGGGACCTTATATAAACAGGTGTGTGCCTTTCCAAATCAAGTCCAATACATTTAATTTACCACAGGTGGACTCCAATTAAGTTGTCGAAACATCTCAAGGATGATCAATGGAGACAGGTTGCAGCGGAGCTCTATTTCGAGTCTCATAGCAAAGGGTCTGAATAGTTATGTAAATAAGGTATTTCATAATTAAAAAATAAATACATTATCAAACATTTCTTAACACTGTTTTCTCTTTGTCATTATGGGGTATTGTGTGTAGATTGATGATATTTCTTATTTATTTAATCGATTTTAGAATAAGGCTGTAACGTAACAAAAATGTGGAAAAGGTCAAGGGGTCTGAATACTTTCCGAATGCACTGTTAACATGCCATCTATAAGACCTTGTAATTTCTGAACGGTACATGGTAGAAACAACATCTTGGTGTCATTATACTCCGTATAGTGGGCTCTAAAATATGGAGTATGTCTATATTTTGAAATGCAATTTTCCACATGAATTTATTCAACATTAAACATATTAATATTCATATCTCAAAAGTACCCTTTGTGATTTAGCTTATTTTTAGACTCTTCAAACACATAAAATGTCCAGAGTGGGCTCTAAGGTACTTTTGATGAAATTATACATTTTATACATAGAAATTGGCATTATAGGTCATTAACTTTTCACAGCCTTCCTGTAGGATTGCACATTCAGCAAATCACCAGCAGAGGGAATATCCTTTGAATGGATTATCCCATTCACTGTGTTGGTGGTCCTCATGAAATGTATCGTAACTTTAAAAGTATCCGAGAGCCCTGTTTGCAAACGTGATGTACTTGTAGAATATATAGTTTAAAACAATATGTAAAAAAATGAACTAAATCAAAAAGCGTACTTTTGAGATATTAATATTAATAGTTTTAATGTTGAGTAAATTCATGTGGAAAATTTTATTTCAGAATGTTGCAACATTTATTTTAGAGCACATTATTAGGAGTATAATGCCACCAAGGGGTTGTCTGTATCATGTACGGTTCACAGATCATTGTAAAGGGCCTCTTTCGTCATGATTTTCTTAAAAATGGTTTGTGTTACAAATGTAAAAACAATATCTATTAAACATCCTTCCTCCCAATTCACTTTTTATTTGAGAATGGCCAGAACAATCTGAGACATCACAAATATTTTCAGGCTCCCCTGTCAAGGCATCGGCCAGGAAGTAATGTCTCCATGATTAGGAGGCTGATGGAGAGCTGCCGTTGAGGCAAGACGAAGCCCTCCCTGGAGTCAAGCCGAGGTATAAGACCCCCCCCCCCCCCCCCCCGCCCCTTCACCCATCAGGATTAAAAAGGACGTTTAAAAATGCCATCCATCTTCTTAGTAAATCTCCCATTCACTGAGGGTTAACGCCTCTGAGCCCCACTTGTGTTCAATCAATCCCCCTATTCCTTCTGATGTTTTAAACAGGGTCTACTCAGGGTCCCAGGGAGCTTTGACCATACGGGTTGATGCGAGGCTCAGTGTTATTGAGGTTTTTAGGCTCACCAGATCACCTTCGGTCACTGAAAAGTCATTCAGTTCCCCTTCTGGCCATACAGGCTATGTCAAAAGCCTCGTGTTTGCATCTGGCAACCCATTAAATGAATGAATCTCCATTCTCTCACTGTCAATGGGCAAATCTCCTGGACAGGTCTTAGTGAGTTTACAGCTCAACCAACCACAGTCCGTGCGGTTGCCAGATTGGATGGAATAAACACAACCCGGTCTTACATGCATGGAAGAATGTGGGATCTAACTGTTGTTATAGTTAGATTCAAAATAAATAAATATGAAAGCACACTTATGGAGAGAGTAATTCATCAGCAGAGAAGCTGTGTGCGCTCTTCCTAATTGTTATGTAGTATTGTTACAAGAGTCCATGATCAACAGCAAGTAAGAGTTTTTTTTCCCAAGGCAATTATCTGTCTACAGTATTTATCTAACTATTTTGTGAGTTGAGTGTAATAAATGTGTATGATTAAAGTAACTAGGTCCTTTGTTACTCCATGTAGAATTAATTAGAATGTAATGACAGCTTTTTATGGTAGAGAATATGGCGGGCAACCAATTAATCACCAATCTATGAATAATATATGGATACGTTCATCACTTAGATTATGGTAATGTACAGGAACGGCTGAAAACCCTCTAATTCATTGTAGGGTGTGTGTCTCAAATGTCTAGTTTACCATGCCCTGGGGTGGTGCAAATGGCTGAGACCATTTCAGTTACTCTTGTTGAGGTAGAAGTTAAGCCATTTTACAATGGCTTTTGACACCGTCTCAGCTCTCTCTTAACGAGCGTACTAAGTACTAAGTTGGCTCTGATGTAAAAAATTTTTTTTTTTAAATGAACTAAACAAAATTGCGATCCAATTAAATCTCTCTCTCATCTCTACGTATATCTCTACAAGCCAGGCAATCCAATTAAATCTCTCTCTCATCTCTACATACTGTATATCTCTACAAGCCAGGCCAGATAGTCGGTCTTCATGGTGTCCAGATCAGGTGGCTAAATCCTTTGGTATTCAGCTCTGTGTCCACTTCATAGATTCACTCAACATGCTGTCGCCACTGGGGAACTCTCACTGTTGCCAGCTCTAACTTGCAATGTGTAACACATTTTCAGAGTGTAATGTTGGTCCGAAGGCCAGTCGATATCACAGCTCTGGCTGTAGAGTACAGATACAGTGCCTTGCGAAAGTATTCGGCCCCCTTGAACTTTGCGACCTTTTGCCACATTTCAGGCTTCAAACATAAAGATATAAAACTGTATTTTTTGTGAAGAATCAACAACAAGTGGGACACAATTATTATAAAATTATTCAGCCCCTTTACTTTCAGTGCAGCAAACTCTCTCCAGAAGTTCAGTGAGGATCTCTGAATGATCCAATGTTGACCTAAATGACTAATGATGATAAATACAATCCACCTGTGTGTAATCAAGTCTCCGTATAAATGCACCTGCACTGTGATAGTCTCAGAGGTCCGTTAAAAGCGCAGAGAGCATCATGAAGAACAAGGAACACACCAGGCTGGTCCGAGATACTGTTGTGAAGAAGTTTAAAGCCGGATTTGGATACAAAAAGATTTCCCAAGCTTTAAACATCCCAAGGAGCACTGTGCAAGCGATAATATTGAAATGGAAGGAGTATCAGACCACTGCAAATCTACCAAGACCTGGCTGTCCCTGATGCAGCCAAGAGGCCCATGATCACTCTGGATGAACTGCAGAGATCTACAGCTGAGGTGGGAGACTCTGTCCATAGGACAACAATCAGTTGTATATTGCACAAATCTGGCCTTTATGGAAGAGTGGCAAGAAGAAAGCCATTTCTTAAAGATATCCATAAAAAGTGTTGTTTAAAGTTTGCCACAAGCCACCTGGGAGACACACCAAACATGTGGAAGAAGGTGATCTGGTCAGATGAAACCAAAATTGAACTTTTTGGCAACAATGCAAAACGTTATGTTTGGCGTAAAAGCAACACAGCTCATCACCCTGAACACACCATCCCCACTGTCAAACATGGTGGTGGCAGCATCATGGTTTGGGCCTGCTTTTCTTCAGCAGGGACAGGGAAGATGGTTAAAATTGATTCGAAGATGGATGGAGCCAAATACAGGACCATTCTGGAAGAAAATCTGATGGAGTCTGCAAAACACCTGAGACTGGGACGGAGATTTGTCTTCCAACAAGACAATGATCCAAAACATAAAGCAAAATCTACAATGGAATGGTTCAAAAATAAACATATCCAGGTGTTAGAATGGCCAAGTCAAAGTCCAGACCTGAATCCAATCGAGAATCTGTGGAAAGAACTGAAAACTGCTGTTCACAAATGCTCTCCATCCAACCTCACTGAGCTCGAGCTGTTTTGCAAGGAGGAATGGGAAAAAAAATTCAGTCTCTCGATGTGCAAAACTGATAGAGACATACCCCAAGCGACTTACAGCTCTAATCGTAGCAAAAGGTGGCGCTACAAAGTATTAACTTAAGGGGGCTGAATAATTTTGCACGCCCAATTTTTCAGTTTTTGATTTGTTAAAAAAGTTTGAAATATCCAATAAATGTCGTTCCACTTCATGATTGTGTCCCACTTGTTGTTGATTCTTCACAAAAAAATACAGTTTTATATCTTTATGTTTGAAGCCTGAAATGTGGCAAAAGGTCGCAAAGTTCAAGGGGGCCGAATACTTTCGCAAGGCACTGTATGGCGGCCTGCCGAGTGGCGCAACGGTCTAACATGCTGACCACATCGCGAGCTTTGCAAAATAAATGTACACATGAATGTGATATCGACTGGCCTTCAGACCAACATTACACTCTGAAAATGTGTTACACATTGCATGTTAGATCTGGCCACAGTGGGAGTTCCCCAGTGGCAACAACATGTTAAGTGTAAGGGATTTCCTCCTCTTCATCTGAAGAGGAGAGGCGAGAAGGATCAGAGGACCAATATGCGGCGTGGTAAGTGTCCATGGTTCTTTTAATAAGAAATACTCAACATGAACAACTGAATACAAAAACAATAAACGTGGAACGAACAAAAACCAAACAGTACCATGTGGTGAAAAACACAGACACGGAAACAAACACCCACAAACAGACAGTGAAACCCAGGCTACCTAAGTATGATTCTCAATCAGAGACAACTAATGACACCTGCCTCTGATTGAGAAACATAGAAATCCCAAAATCTTAGAAAAACAAACATAGACTGCCCACCCCAACTCACGCCCTGACCATACTAAATAATGACAAAACAACGGGAATAACGGTCAGAACATGACAGTACCTCCCCCACCCAAAGGCGCGGACTCCGGCCGCAAAACCTTAACCAATAGGTGAGGGTCTGGGTGGGCGTCTGTCCGTGGTGGCGGCTCTGGCGCGGGACGTGGACCCCACTTCATCACAGTCTTTCTCCGCCTCATTGTCCGCCTCCGTGGCCTCCTAAACACGGCAACCCTGCTAAAACAACGGAAATAAAGGTCAGAACGTGACATTGAGTGAATCTATGAAGTGGACACAGAGCTGAATACCAAAGGATTAAGAAGACCGACTATCTGGCCCGGCTTGTCCACATGTAGAGATGAGAGAGAGATTTAATTGGATCGCAATTTTGTTTAGTTCAGGGTTGCTGTTTTTTACATCAGAGCCAACTTAGTACTTAGTACGCTCGTTAAGAGAGAGCTGAGACAGTCAGTGTCAAAAGCCATTGTAAAATGGCTTAACTTCTACCTCAACAAGAGTAACTGAAATGGTCTCAGCCATTTGCACCACCCCAGGGCATGGTAAACTAGACATTTGAGACACACACCCTACAATGAATTAGAGAGTTTTCAGCCGTTCCTGTACATTACCATAATCTAAGTGATGAACGTAGCCATATATTATTCATAATTTGAGCTGGGATATAAACATTGGGTTGTTATTTTACCTGAAATGCACAAGGTCCTCTACTCTACTCTACAATTAATCCACAGATAAAAGGGTAAACCGAGTTTGTTTCTAGTAATCTCTCCTCCTTCAGGCAGCCTTCTTCTTCTTTGGACTTTATATGATGGTTGGCAACCAACTTTAAGGTGCATTACCCACACCAACCAACTTTAAGGTGCATTACCCACACCAACTACTTTAAGGTGCATTACCCACACCAACTACTTTAAAGTCATTTATCAGTTTAATGATTGCAGGTCCTCCTCCTCTATACCACCACTCTTTCTGCTATTGTTAATATATATTTCACCCTCTCCTGGGCATTAACTACGAGAATAGCTCTAAAACAGTATCTATTTCCTGAATCAGATACGAATAATTAAATTTGGGATGTTTGTTGTGCTTTCTTTTTACCATAAGTGAACTTATTGGCTCGCCTATTGAATAAGCATTGTGAGTAGTTGGTAGAGGAATTTGTACATGTACTGTAGTCAGGAGATTTGTTTTACATCACAAATCACTTAGAAAAGTGATAGCAAGAATTGATTTGTGTCTGAAATTCAGCACGATGGTAACATTTACATTTTTAGCAGCTTTTTCACTTAGTCGGCTCAGGGATTCAAACCAGCGATCGTTTGGTTACAGGCACATTGTTCTTAGCCACTATGCTACATGTAATACAAGTGTTAGCAGCGGTGGGAATACATTTATTTTTGCAAACATGCTTTTGGAAATTCTTAAAAGGGACAGAACGTTACATTTTGATGAGCGGTTTATTCAAGATATTGATTCAAAATGAGACAACTTGCATCTGGCACCTTTTCTGTGACTTGAAAAACAGGCCCTTTCCCCCACCTCCACAGCATGCAGTAACATTACAGCACCAATACATACAAACTCAAGGTATGTCACAGTTTCTACACTTCATATCTCAAATCAGATCGAATCAGATCAAATCACATTTTATTGATCACATACACATGGTTCACAGATGTTAATGCGAGTGTAGTGAAATGATTGTGCTTCTAGTTCCGACCGTGCAGTAATATCTAACAAGTAATCTAACAATTTCACAACAACTACCTTATATACACAAGTGTAAAGGAATGAATAAGAAAATGTACATGTAAATATATGGATGAGCGATGGCCATGCGGCATAGTCAATATGCAGTAGATGGTATAGAGTACAGTATATACATATGAGATGAGTAATGTAGGGTATGTAAATATTATATAAAGTGGCATTGTTTTATGTGACTAGTGATACATTTATTACATCCAATTTTGTATTATTAAAATGGCTAGAGATTTGAGTCACTATGTTGGCAGCAGACACTCAATGCTAATGATGGCTGTTTAACAGTCTGATGGCCTTGAGATAGAAGCTGTTTTTCAGTCTCTCGGTCCCAGCTTTGATGCACCTGTACTGACCTCGCCTTCTGGATGATAGCAGGGCGAACAGGCAGTGGCTCGGGTGGTTGTTGTCCTTGATGATCTTTTTGGCCTTCCTGTGACATCGGGTGGTGTAGGTGTCCTGGAGGGCAGGTAGTTTGCCCCCGGTGATGCGTTGTGCAGTCCTCACTACCCTCTGGAGAGCCTTATGGTTGTGGGCAGAGCAGTTGCCATACCAGGCGGTGATCCAGGCGGTGATACAGCCCGACAGGATGCTCTCGATTGTGCATCTGTAAAAGATTGTGAGTGTTTTCGGTGACAAGCCAAATTTCTTCAGCCTCCTGAGGTTGAAGAGGAGCTGTTGCGCCTTCTTCACCATGCTGTCTGTGTGAGTGGACCATTTCAGTTTGTCCGTGATGTGTACCCCAAGGAACTTAAAACTTTCCGCCTTCTCCACTACTGTCCCATCGATGTGGATAGGGGGGTGCTCCCTCTGCTGTTTCCTGAAGTCCACAATCATCTCATTTGTTTTGATGACATTGAGTGTCAGGTTGTTTTGCTGACACCACACTCCGAGGGCCCTCACCTCCTCCCTGTAGGCCGTCTCGTCGTTGTTGGTAATCAAGCATACAACTGTAGTGTCGTCTGCAAACTTGATTGGAGGCGTGCATGGCCATGCAGTCATGGGTGACCATGGAGTACATTAGAGGGCTGAGAACGCACACTTGTGGGGCCCCCAGTGTTGACGATCAGCGGAGTGAAGTTTCCTACCATCACCACCTGGGGGGCGTCCCATCAGAAAGTCCAGGACCCAGTTGCACAGGGCGAGGTAGCGACCCAGGGTCTCGAGCTTAATGACGAGTTTGGAGGGTACTATGGTGTTAAATGCTGTCATGACGTTGGCCTCTTTGGGTATAGCAAGCCCCATCCCCCTCTCCCTGCCTCCCCCTGCCTCCTTCAACTAGGTTGCTGTGGTCAGAGAGACGTCGTAAATTCCTGAGGATCTCCTCATGGACACACAGTATAGAGAGAGTACATTTTCATAGAGGACACAGAACTTGAGATACGAACGAATTTCATGTTCCGGAGAAAGTATAAAAGATTGGTGAAGAATCCAGCTACGAACTGGTCCGTTTGACACAACTTGGGGAAGCTCATGGGAGACGGTGTGGCCACATTACCACAACACTGTTTATAGAATAGCCTCAGAAATGAGGTTTACATGTAATTGTTGTATAAGATGAATGAGTGAGTATGATACTGTTTGTATAATTGTGTAATATGATTTTGGACTGTTTAATGAAGAAAAATACAATTCCCTTTTGATTTGAACTAAATCAGAGGACTGCCCCTGAGCCCAGTTAGGGTCAGGCCTCCTGGGACAGCCCTTTGTCTGCCTTCCGAATAAAACCCCCACTCAGATGCTCGATCAGCAGACCGAGCTTACCTCAATTACGAGAGGGCTAAAGGTTGCAGACCATGTTCTTCTGCATTAGGAGGACAAAGGTTGGAGACCATTGCTGAATATTTTAACCATACCACGTGGTTAAACTCGTAGACTATCGATACCGACAGAAAAAGAACAAGTCTTTGATATTAATTACTAGTCTGCAGCTAGGAATTCGGTATCATTGAACGCGAAGAACGACAACCACCGAAACATCCATTCTATAACGAAACGAATGAATGTCACTCTGAACTATCTCCTATAACCACGACAGAGAGAGAGAGGGAGAGAGACAGACAATTCTACAAAATAAATTAACTTTTCGCCAGCGATCAAGACGACACACTGAGCGTAAATATATATATTGATTGCAATTGTTCCCGAATGAGTGAGCGTTCATGTGCAAAGGATTAGCATTTCAATTGTTATAATTATCACTCTGTGGTGACTTCTTAGTCGACCCCCACTTCCCCTTTTGTCTAGCAAGCCGCCATGCCGGTTTAGCCAACTAGGGAACATTCTCCTATCATGTAACCACATTTACCTTGTTTGTTTGTTTGTTTATGCATTTTTGTGAATTACTTAGTTAGTAATAAATAAATGATTTAAGACAATTGATGTATGGATGACTCATAGTGAAGACTGGGTTCGTGCAGATAACCAACAATTTACGACGTTTGGAATGAGACTAACGTGAGGTAAAGTAAATAATTCATTAATTCGAAGCCAAAGTGATCAGATAAAATATCGGAAAGTTATTTTAGGAAATTATAACTTTGTAATCGGAATATATTTCCTTGGTGCCCCGACTTCTTAGTTAATTAGTTACGTGATTAATCAGTTGATCGCGTAATAACTAATTACAAAGAATCTTTGATAAAAACTATCAGTCTTCAGTTAATGATCGTAAAGACACGACAATGCTGAGCTGTAATCGATGAACAGCATTCTTACATAGGTGTTCCTCTTGTCCAGATGGGTTAGGTCAGTGTGCAGTGTGATTGCGAGTGTGTCTTCTGTGGACCTATTGGGGCTTTGGAGTGGGTCTATGGTGTCAGGTAGGGTGGAGGTGATATGATCCTTGACTAGTCTCTCAAAGCACTTCATGATGACGGAAGTGAGTGCTACGGGGCAATAGTCGTTTAGCTCAGTTACCTTAGCTTTCTTCGGAACAGGAACAATGGTGGCCCTCTTGAAGCACGTGGGAACAGCAGACTGCGATAGGAATTGTTTGAATATGTCCGTAAACACACCAGCCAGCTGGTCTGCGCATGCTCTGAGGACGCGGCTAGGGAAGGGCCGGCAGCCTTGCGAGGGTTAACACGTTTAAATGTTTTACTCACATTGGCTGCGGTGAAGGAGAGCCCGCATGTTTTGATAGCGGGCCGTGTCAGAGGCCCTGTATTGTCCTCAAAGCGAGCAAATAAGTTGTTTAGTTTGTCTGGGAGCAAGACGTCTGTGTCCGCGACGGGGCTGGTTTTCTTTTTGTCATCCGTGACTGTAGACCCTTCCACATACGTCTCGTGTCTGAGCCGTTGAATTGAAACGGTTTGATCTGAAATGAGGCGCTGGCACTGACTTTATATCTACAGTCCGTTGCCCATATTTGATATTTTCTACATTTGAGTAATTTAGCAGACACTCTTATCCAGAGCGACTTACAGTAGTGAGTGCATACATTTTCACATTTAAGACTGGTTCCTCCCACACATTAACACTGAGAGAGAGATACAGTGCCTTCTGAAAGTATTCACACCCCTTGACTTTTCCCAAATGTTGTTATGTTACAGTGGTATTAAAATGGATTTGCCATTTTTTTGTCAACAATCTACACAAAACACTCTGTAATGGCAAAGTGGAAGAACAATTCTATAATTCTTTCGGAATTATTGAAAAGTAAAACACTAGTTTAACTTCATTTGATAAGTATTCACCCCCGAGAGTAAATACATGTTAGAAACTCCTTTGGCAGCCTTTACAGATGTGGGTCTTTTGAGGTAAGTCTCTAAGAACTTTGCACACCTGGGGGCGTACAATATTATTCCGTAAAAAAGTATTCAGGCTCTGTCAAGTTGGTTGTTGATCATTGCTAGACAGCCATTTTCATTTCTTGCCATAGATTTTCAAGCAGATGTAAGTCAAAACTGCAACTGGGCCACTCAGGAACATTCAATGTTGTCTTGGTAATCCACTCCAGTGGTGATTTGGCCTTGTGTTTTTAGTTATTGTTTGCCGAAAGGTGAATCTGTCTCCCAATGTCTGTTGGAAAGCGTTGTACTCAGTTATGTGTTGTGCTGGATTTGCCCCAAACATTATGCTTTGTATTCAGGACAAAAAGGTTGTTTCTTTGCCACATTTCCTATGCAGTATTACTGTGGTGTCTTGTTGCAAACACAATGCATGTTTGAAATATTTGTACTCTGTAAAGGCTTCCTTCATTTCACTTTTCATTTAGGTGAGAATTGTGGAGTAACTACAATGTTTTTGCTCTATCCTCAGTTTTCTCCCATCACAACCATTACACTCTGTAACTGTTTAAAAGTCACCATTGGCCTCATGTTGAATTCCCTGAGAGGTTCCCTTCCTCTCTGGCAACTGAGTTAGGAAGGATGTAGTGACTGAGTGTATTGATACACCATCCAAAGCTTAATTAACAACTTTACCATGCTCAAAGGGATATTCATTGGTTGCTTTTATTTATTTTTTAACTCATCTATCAATCGGTGCCCTTCTTTGCGAGGCATTGTAAAACTTCCCTGGTCTTTTTGGTTGAATCTGTGCTTGCAATGAGGGACCTATCAGATGATTTCAGATACATTTTTTTATTTTGTGAGGTTTAGTCTTAGTAGTAATTCAAAGATCATGTTACAGTAACCACTATTATTGCTTTAATTTAAAATAAATGTGTAAAAAAGTCTAAAAACAAAATCTCACTTGTTTCAATCTTAAATGCAGACTGTTGCACAGCAAAATGTGGAAAAGTCAAGGGTTGTGAATACTTTCTGAAGGCACTGTCCTAATGTCTATTCACAGACAGGAGATGACCCTCCTCTTCGTTCCGTGACCCTGTCCTCTCATCACACTGCATACTGGGTAAATCGAGTGTGTGACGATGCTCTGATGTATTGCACAGTCCCCAGAACACTGAGTCACTCCGTCTCCCCAAAGTGCCTGTGACGTACAAAATTGTAAAATGAAACGTTTGATCAAAAAAAGGGCCTGAAAGCAACACATTACGCATGGTAGTCATACATCTAAATCAAGGAAACCTAATTAGAGCTTATCCATTATGTGACGAGAGGTGTCTTATTTTCGTGTGGTTGCAATATTTATCAGTGTTATAATTCTTGTCTTGTTGGATCGCCCCATTCTTGCCGCCGCCCATTTCACGAAATATGGATTGCTCCACTTTCCTGTGTAAGGGTGAGATATCATGCTGATGAATTAAGTGGCTATGTCATTTATGGAGTATAAAGGGAATGAACCCCAGAATAGAGGAGTCTTTCATCTTTTCGGATAAGACTGTCCTGATTACATCTAAATGAGGAGCAACATTTAGAAGACTATCATTAAGCCTACGTAAGGTGGGGCGGGGGCTGTCTCTTGAATTTCCTGTGACAGTGTGCATTAGCTCCTGCACCTTGCTCTATTAGAACGGCAAATTATGATGGTGTTGGTTTCCTGTGTAGGAGAAAAGGAGCTAATGTTCCTGTCCTTGTGTCCCATAACCCCTCGCTCCCCCTTCCAGTACACGTGGGCCACGCCACACTGTGCCAAGTTCCCCCTGGGAGCTCGCCTTTGCATCTCGGGCTCTTTGAGTATCTTTTTAGACTCCAATTCCAATACATTTGTTCCACTCTACCAGATCTCATTCATTTTAGCTCTCTAAGCCGCCTGCCTCACGCCTCCCTTGGGGCATGCCTTTGAAATGCTGTAAGTCTCTTTTTCCCCCAGTACAGTAACTGGGGCAGTCAACCTTAAAACTAACTAAGTGTAAAAGTATCTGTTTACAAAGGAGCCGGGTTGTCAGTGTCGTGACTTGCTTACTCCTCTCTAGTCTTGGAGGGATGATAGATTTTCCTGTGGAAAATGAAAGTGTGTTTGTGTGTGCCTTTGAATGAGTGTGTGTGTACATTCCACTAAGCTAAGGACTCTGGGACTAAACACCTCCCTCTGCAACTAGATCCTGGACTTCCTGACGGGCCGCCCCCAGGTGGTAAGAGTAAATCAAATCAAATCAAATCAAATTTATTTATATAGCCCTTCGTACATCAGCTGATATCTCAAAGTGCTGTACAGAAACCCAGCCTAAAACCCCAAACAGCAAACAATGCAGGTGTAAAAGCACGGTGGCTAGGAAAAACTCCCTAGAAAGGCCAAAACCTAGGAAGAAACCTAGAGAGGAACCAGGCTATGTGGGGTGGCCAGTCCTCTTCTGGCTGTGCCGGGTAGAGATTATAACAGAACATGACCAAGATGTTCAAATGTTCATAAATGACCAGCATGGTCGAATAATAATAAGGCAGAACAGTTGAAACTGGAGCAGCAGCACAGTCAGGTGGACTGGGGACAGCAAGGAGTCATCATGTCAGGTAGTCCTGGGGCACGGTCCTAGGGCTCAGGTCCTCCGAGAGAGAGAAAGAAAGAGAGAATTAGAGAGAGCATATGTGGGGTGGCCAGTCCTCTTCTGGCTGTGCCGGGTGGAGATTATAACAGAACGTGGCCAAGATGTTCAAATGTTCATAAATGACCAGCATGGTTGAATAATAGTAAGGCAGAACAGTTGAAACTGGAGCAGCAGCATGGCCAGGTGGACTGGGGACAGCAAGGAGTCATCATGTCAGGTAGTCCTGGGACATGGTCCTAGGGCCCAGGCCAGTTGAAACTGGAGCAGCAGCATGGCCAGGTGGACTGGGGACAGCAAGGAGTCATCATGTCAGGTAGTCCTGGGGCATGGTCCTAGGGCTCAGGTCCTCCGAGAGAGAGAAAGAAAGAGAGAAGGAGAGAATTAGAGAACGCACACTTAGATTCACACAGGACACCGAATAGGACAGGAGAAGTACTCCAGATATAACAAACTGACCCTAGCCCCGACACATAAACTAATGCAGCATAAATACTGGAGGCTGAGACAGGAGGGGTCAGGAGACACTGTGGCCCCAACCCGAGGACACCCCGGACAGGGCCAAACAGGAAGGATATAACCCCACCCACTTTGCCAAAGCACAGCCCCCACACCACTAGAGGGATATCTTCAACCACCAACTTACCATCCTGAGACAAGGCCGAGTATAGCCCACAAAGATCTCCGCCACGGCACAACCCAAGGGGGGCGCCAACCCAGACAGGCCGACCACAACAGTGAATCAACCCACCCAGGTGACGCACCCCCCAGGGACGGCATGAGAGAGCCCCAGTAAGCCAGTGACTCAGCCCCCGTAACAGGGTAGAGGCAGAGAATCCCAGTGGAAAGAGGGGAATCGGCCAGGCAGAGACAGCAAGGGCGGTTCGTTGCTCCAGAGCCTTCCGTTCACCTTCCCACTCCTGGGCCAGACTACACTCAATCATATGACCCACTGAAGAGATGAGTCTTCAGTAAAGACTTAAAGGTTGAGACCGAGTTTGCGTCTCTGACATGGGTAGGCAGACCGTTCCATAAAAATGGAGCTCTATAGGAGAAAGCCCTGCCTCCAGCTGTTTGCTTAGAAATTCTAGGGACAATTAGGAGGCCTGCGTCTTGTGACCGTAGCGTACGTGTAGGTATGTACGGCAGGACCAAATCAGAGAGATAGGTAGGAGCAAGCCCATGTAATGCTTTGTAGGTTAGCAGTAAAACCTTGAAATCAGCCCTTGCTTTGACAGGAAGCCAGTGTAGAGAGGCTAGCACTGGAGTAATATGATCAAATTTTTGGTTCTAGTCAGGATTCTAGCAGCCGTATTCAGCACTAACTGAAGTTTATTTAGTGCTTTATCCGGGTAGCCGGAAAATATAGAGCATTGCAGTAGTCTAACCTAGAAGTGACAAAAGCATGGATTAATTTTTCTGCATCATTTTTGGACAGAAAGTTTCTGATTTTTGCAATGTTACGTAGATGGAAAAAAGCTGTCCTCGAAATGGTCTTGATATGTTCTTCAAAAGAGAGATCAGGGTCCAGAGTAACGCCGAGGTCCTTCACAGTTTTATTTGAGACGACTGTACAACCATTAAGATTAATTGTCAGATTCAACAGAAGATCTCTTTGTTTCTTGGGACCTAGAACAAGCATCTCTGTTTTGTCCGAGTTTAATAGTAGAAAGTTTGCAGCCATCCACTTCCTTATGTCTGAAACACATGCTTCTAGCGAGGGCAATTTTGGGGCTTCACCATGTTTCATTGAAATGTACAGCTGTGTGTCATCCGCATAGCAGTGAAAGTTTACATTATGTTTTCGAATAACATCCCCAAGAGGTAAAATATATAGTGAAAACTATATATTTAGGCAACAATACGTCTGCCACGCTGATCCTTAACACTGGGGCCCCTCATGGGTGTGTACATAGTCCCCTCCTGTATTCCCTGTTCACCCACAACAGTGTGGCCAAACACAACTCCAACACCATCATTCAGTTTGCTGACGACACAACAGTGGTAGGCCTGATCACTGACAACGATGAGACGGCCTATAGGGAGGAGGTCAGATAACTGGCAGGACAACAACCTCTCCCTCAATGTGAGCAAGACAAAGGAGCAGACCGTAGACTACAGGAAAAGGCGGGCCAAACAGGCCCCCATTAACATCAACGGGGCTGTTCTGGAGTGGGTCGAGAGTTTCTAGTTCCTTGGTGTCTACATCACCATGAACTATCATGGTATAAACATGCCAAGAGAGTCGTGAAGAGGGCACAACAAAACCTTTTCCCCTCAGGAGACCCAGATCCTCTAAAGGTTCTACAGCTGCACCATCGAGAGCATCCTGACCGGTTGCATCATTGCCTGGTATGGCAACTGCTTGGCATCTGACCGTAAGGCACTACAGAAGGTAGTGCGAACGGCCCAGTACATCACTGGGGCCAAGCTTCCTGCCATCCAGGACCTATATAATAGGCGGTGTCAGAAGAAGCCCATAAAATTGTCAGAGACTCCAGGCACCCAAGTTATAGAATGTTTTCTCTGCTACCGCATGGGAAGCGGTACTGGAGCACCAAGTCTATGACCAAAAGGCTCCTCAACAGCTTCTACCCCAAGCCATTAGACTGCTGAACAAGTCACAAAAATCGCCACCGGACAATTTACATTGACCCACCTTTGTACACTGCAGCGACTCGCTGTTTGTTTGTTACCTATGCATAGTCACTTTGCCCCCACCTACATGTACAGATAACCTCAACTAGCCTGTACCCCTGCACACTGACTCGGTACCGGTGCCCCCTGTAAATAGCCTCGTTATTGTTATTGTGTTACTTTTTATTATTACTTTTTATTTGAGTCTAGTTGGCAAATATTTTCTTCTTCTTGAACTGCACTGTTGGTTAAGGGCTTGTAAGCAAACATTTCACGGTAAAGTCTATACTTGTTGTATTCGGCGCATGTGACAAATAACATTTGATTTGAATGAGTGCTTGAGCGTGTGTGTGTATGTGTGCATTTGAAGGAGTGTTTGTGTCTGCCTTTGACTGAGTGTGTGAGCGTGTGTGTGTATGTGCATGTGTGTGTGCGTGTGTGTGCGTGTGTGTCTGTATGTGCATGTGTGGAGCTGGAGTGAACAGGAAGGATTAATTGTATTAGAGGCCGGTTCACATCAGTGATGATGAGGTTTGTTCCAGATTAAATCCCCAAAGGAGGGGCAATTAGAATGTTTAACACTTTCCGCATCACAAGTAATTCCTCCACACTTCATGGTATTCATAGAATACCATAGTGCTAGTGGTTATGGCTTCTGTAAATACTGTACATGTAGGTAGAGTGCATGTAATGATATGAATGAAATACCATGCCTAATGTATTTTATATTTTTAGCAGCATGTCGCTCTTGACTATAATGATGGAGTTTTATCATGATGGATTTTCACGATGGACAAGGTTAATATTATGTCATTCGCCAGGTCCTGTATATTGCATTGGTAACCCATCTCATCCATCTTCAATGTTCAACACCCCACCGGGTAACACACAGCAGCCATTTTCTTCAAGGACTCACACCATACATCAGTTAATGGCGGATCACAGCCAATTCTATCATGGAAAATAAAAGTTTATGTTAGACATACAGTGAACAGCAAACCACCTGTTGTCATGTGTTACTGACGAAACTCCGAGGGTGACTTCCATTGAGTGGAAAGGGGATCAATAAACCCATCAACTTCGGGACACACTCATGATCTGAATGATTCAATTCATGTTCCACTTTTATATAATTAAACAAGCATGAAATTCTAGTGCACAAGATAAACATTTCATTTGGGAGCTATTTCATGTTTTTAATTTACATTTTTTATTTTAATTTAACCTTTATTTAACTAGGCAAGTCAGTTAAGAACAAATTCTTATTTACAATGACAGCCTAGGAACTGTTACATGTGTCATGTCTCAAAATCAGACATAAACAAATGCACATGGCATATAGTTCATTCCATGCCGTCCCTAGGAGGGGTGCGTCACATCGTGCCAGGCTTTTTTCGCTATACTCAACTTGAGTGGGTTGAGTTACTGACGTGATCTTCCTGTCAGGTGGAGAAGATCTTTGTGGGATATACTCAGCCTGTCTCAGGATAGTCAGTTGGTGGCCTGTTGATATCCCTCGAGTGGTGTGGGGGCTGTGCTTTGCCAAAGTGGGTGGGGTTATATCCTGCCTGGTTGCTGCTCTCCGGGGGTAATGTCGGACAGGGCCACCGTGTCCCCCGACCTCCCCTGTCTCAGCCTCCAGTATTTATGCTGCAATAGTCTATGTGCCAGGGGGCTAGGGTCACTCTGTCCTTGTCATATCTGGTGAAATTCTCTGGTCTCATCTGTTGTCCTGTATTCTCCCTCTAATTCTCCCATCTCTCTCTCTCTCCCCTCCCGGAGGACCTGAGCCCTAGGACCATGACTCAGGACTACTTGGCTTGATGACTCCTGGCTGTCCCCTTCCGCTCTAAGAATGGAAATACGTTTCCGCTAAGGCGAAAGGCAGGCGGGAGGAGACGAGATCAGGTGGGAACATTCTAGCCAATGATCTTGTCGAAATATCAATACACTCGTAACAACCTACGCATTAGGGTAGCCTAGTGGTTAGAGCATTGGACTAGTAACCGGAAGGTTGCAAGTTGAAATCTCTGAGCTGACAAGGTACAAATCTGTTGTTTCTGCCCCTGAACAGCCAATTAACCCACTGTTCCCAGGCCGTCATTGAAAATAAGAATTTATTCTTAACTGACTTGCCTAGTTAAATAAAGGTATTTTTTTTAAATGAAACTTAGATTTAATCAAATAAGTCTCACTTATCAAAACAGCAATTAACTTTAATCTTGACCAGATTCTACTTTCTCATTGCCCCCCCATACAAAATCTCCTCAGTTGGTCTGCTTAATGGTACAAGTTTGTTATTTGCACGGACAGATTTTGGGCAGAGTCGAACCTCTCGCTTCGCCTCTTCCTCTCTGTTAACAACCAAACCAAATGACAACACCCCACAGGGCACAGTATCCCTGTCACGACTGCCTCTGGGCATCGGAGGAAAAGCTGCCCCCTACTGGCCTGCTAACACCACTTTCAGCAGGAATGTGATTTTGCCTGAGAGCCTACCAACAAACAGGCCCAGGCCTGTTTAGCCTAATTTTCCAACAGAGATGGTGTGTACTTCCTTGTTATCGTATTCCTCTGTAGCAGACTCGTCTCTCACTTCAGAGAAAACACTAACAGCTAATTATGTCACATTTGGAATGAGGCAACAGTAATATGGCTAATCAAATCAAATCAAATTGTATTGGTCACATACACGTGACAAGCAGATGTTAGCAAAATGCATGTGCTTCTACGCCTACCCAATACACACAAATCTAAGTAGGAATGAATTAAGACTATATACATATATGTCAGAGCGGAACAGACTAAGATACAGTAGAATAGTATAGAAAACAGTATATACTGTACGTATGAGATGAATAATGCAAGATATGTAAACATTAAGTGACTAAGATACCGTAGAATAGTATATAATACAGTATATACATATGAGATGAGTAATGCAAGATATGTAAACATTATTAAGTGACTAAGATACCGTAGAATAGTATAGAATACAGCCTATACATATGAGATGAAAAATGGCAGATATGTAAACATTATTAAAGTGACTAATGTTCCATTCCTTAAAGTGGCCAGTGATTTCTAGTCTATGCAGCAGCCTCTAATGTGCTTGTGATGTCTGTTTAACAGTCTGATGGCCTTGAGATAGAAGCTGTTTTTCAGGCTCTCAGTCCTAGCTTTGATGCACCTGTACTGACCTCGCCTTCTGGATGATAGCGGGGATAAACTCAAGAAACAGTAATATGGCTAGAGTCAAAAGCTAAATGTCATCTGGCACAACATGGAGCTCATGACACCATCATAATGAAGTAATTTGTTGTACGCTACTGAAGAGGGATGCTTATGGAAAGTGACATTTTGATGACCTCATTACTACAGCTTTTTGACAGAGTGGTTTCTGAGCATTTGACTGAAAGAAAACAAAGAATGTTGTTGGAGAGAGCACTGTATGCTAGTAGATTTAAAGTGGATGTCCTTCCAAATTACAAATAATATTTAACTAGCAAGTAATGTAATCTGTGGATCCAGACTTTGCCAAAAAGCCTACTTACAGTACACAGAGATTAACATTAGCTTAGCATCTTCCCTCCATGACATCATTGGACCCAAGGTACAGTATCATGCTCCAAATACCATCGAAAATCAACTCTGTCTATTCAAATGAAGTTGCAACAAAACACTCAAGCTTGTCCGGTTAAAAGAGATCTGCAGATAAGCATCGTCATATCCTGACCATAAAGCTCCTGAAAACAGTGGTCCTGAAATCAGCTGTACTGAAAAGAGCTGTCCTGAAACAGTCTCTCCTGATTGAACTGAAGATTCTGGCACAATCTTCAGTTCAACCCTTAAGCTTGAGTACACTGGGATAACATAACCAGAGAATACAACATAGATATATTAAATCAGGCCAATTCTACTATCTAAATGCGAATGTTGCAGGACTCCCAGAGATGCAGGTGTGTCCCTTTAAAGAACAACCGTTTTTCTCATGACACACTGAATTTTAACATATGATTACCATCCAGGTGTCTATAGTTAGAGCAGACCCGGACAGAATAACATGTTGGTTTCTCATAATATCAGACATCAAGACATCAGTCTGATTTCCCTCTTAATTACCAGTTAAATGTTGCTATGTTAGTAAGCTAATTACTACAAACTAGCAGAGTAGAATCTGCAGACTCTTCAGTCTGAGTGATACAGTGCAGCCCTGGCTTTTGTCCAAATTTCAGTTTGTAATAAACTTGCATAAACCACAAAAACCACAAACTTGTCAGAAATAAAAGATCAGGGAACTTGGTCCGTGCAATACGCTAAAACATAGGGTTTCAAGTTGAACGTATATGAGCACCAGAGAAAGATGTTTTAATTGATTGAGAAATAGCCTACAGTACATGCCTATGTAAATAAAAGCTACTTTTGAAGCAGATCTCCTTAAGAAACTATCCCTTTGAGGAATTTCATGCTCATTTTATTATTTAAAAGTGGAACATAAATTACATCACTCAAATTACGAGTGTGTCCTTCAACAAGTTGATGGTTTTATAGACTGAAATTATTACAGTGCCTTGCAAAATTATTCACCCCCTTGGTGTTTTCCTATTTTGTTGCATTACAACCTGTAATTTAAATGGACTTTTATTTGGATTTCCTGCGATGGACATACACAAAATAGTCCAAATTGGTGAAGTGAAATGAAAAAAATTACTTGTTTCAAGAAATTATACAAAAAAATGCCCAGAAAAGTGGTGCGTGCATATGTATTCACCCTCTTTGCTATGAAGCCCCTAAATAAGATCTGGTGCAACCAATTACCTTCAGAAGTCACATAATTTGATAAATAAGAGTCTGCAACACCACTAAGCAAGGGGCACCACCAAGGAAGCGGCACCATGAAGACAAAGGAGCTCTCCAAACAGGTCAGGGACAAAGTTGTAGAGAAGTACAGATTAGGGTTGGGTTATAAAAAAAGATCAGAATCTTTGAACATCCCACGGAGCACCATTATTTAAAAAATTGATGGCACCACAACAAACCTGCCCAGAGAGGTCTGCCCACCAAAACTCACAGACCAGGCAAGGAGGGCATTCATCAGAGAGGCAACAAAGAGACCAAAGATAATCCTGAAGCAGCTGCAAAGCTCCACAGCGGAGATTGGAGTATCTGTCCATAGGACCACTTTAAGCCGTACACTCCACAGAGCTGGGCTTTACAGAAGAGTGGACAGAAAAAAAGCAATTTCTTAAAGAAAAAAATGAGCAAACATGTTTGGGTTTTCCAAAAGGCATGTGGGAGACATATGGAAGAAGGTACTCTTGTCAGATGAGACTAAAATTGAGCTATTTGGACATCAAGGAAAATGCTATGTCTCGCGCAAACCCAACACCTCTCATCACCCCGCGAACTTCATCCCCACGGTGAAACATGGTGATGGCAGCATCATGCTGTGGGGATGTTTTTCATCGGCGTGGACTGGGAAACTGATCAGAATTGAAGGAATGATGGATGGAGCTAAATACAGGGAAATTCTTGAGGGAAACCTGTTTCAGTCTTCCAGAGATCTGAGCCTGGGACAGAGGTACACCTTCCAGCAGGACAATGACCCTAAGCATACTGCTAAAGCAACACTCGGGTGATTTAAGGGGAAACATTTAAATGTCTTGGAATGGCCTAGTCAAAGCCCAAACCTCAATCCAATTGAGAATCTGTGGTATGACTTAAAGATTGCGGTACAGCAGCGGAACCCATCCAACTTGAAGGAGCTGGAGCAGTTTTGCCTTGAAGAATGGGCAAAAATCCCAGTGGCCAGATGTGCCAAGCTTATAGAGACATACCCCAAGAGACTTGCAACTGTAATTGCTGGAAAAGCTGTCTCTACAAAGTATTGACTTTGGGGGGTGAATAGTTATGCACTCTCAAGTTTTCAGTTTTTTTGTCTTATTTCTTGTTCGTTTCACAATAAATAATATTTTGCATCTTCAAAGTGATAGGCATGTTGTGTAAATCAAATGACACAAACCCCCCAAAAATCAATTTTAATTCCAGGTTGTTAGGCAACAAAATAGGAAAAATGAGAAGGGGGGTGAATATTTTCGCCATCCACTGTACAGTGTGCTAACATATCATTGTTAAATTACACTATCGGTCAAAAGTTTTAGAACACCTACTCATTCCAGGGTTTTTCTTTATTTTTACTATTTTCTACATTGTAGAATAATAGTGAAGACATCAAAACTATGAAATAAAACATATGGAATTATGTAGTAACCAAAAAAGTGTAAAACAAATCAAAATATATTATATATTTGAGATTCTTCAAATAGCCACCCTTTGCCTTGATGACAGCTTTGCACACTCTTAGCATTCTCTCAACCAGCTTCATGAGGTAGTCACCTGGAATGCATTTCAATTAACAGGTGTGCCTTCTTAAAAGTTAATTTGTGGAATTTCTTTCCTTCTTAATGCATTTGAACCAATCAGTTGTGTTGTGACAAGGTAGAGCGGTATACAGAAGATATCTCTATTTGGTAAAAGACCAAGTCCATATTATGGCAAGAACAGCTCAAATAAGCAAAGAGAAACGACAGTCCATCATTACTTTAAGACCTGAAGGTCAGTCAATCAGGAACATTTCAAGAACTTTGAAAGTTTCTTCAAGTGCAGTTGCAAAAAGTATCAAGCGCTATGATGAAACTGGCTCTCATAAGGACCGCCACAGGAAAGGAAAACCCAGAGTTCCCTCTGCTGCAAAAGATAAGTTCATTAGAGTTACAAGCCTCAGAAATTGCAGCCCAAATAAATTCTTCACAGAGTTCAAGTAACAGACACATCAACATCAACTGTTCAGAGGAGACTGTGTGAATCAGGTATTCATGGTCGAATTGCTGAAAAGAAACCACTACTAAAGGACATCAATAATAAGAAGAGACTTGCTTGGGCCAAGAAACAAGAGCAATGGGCATTAGACCAGAGGAAATTTGTCCTTTGGTCTGGAGTCCAAATTGGAGATTCTTGGTTCCAATTGCTGTGTCTCCCAGAACGGATGTGTATTTCCACATGTGTATTTCCCACCATAAAGCATGGAGGAGGTGTTATGGTTTGTGTGTGGGGGGGGAGGTTTGTTGGTGACACTGTCTAAGATTTATTTATAATTCAAAGCACACTTAACCAGCATGGCTACCACAGCATTCTGTAGCGATATGCCATCTCATTTGGTTTGCGCTTGTTTTTCAACAGGACAATGAGCCATCACACCTCCAGGCTGTGTAAGGGCTATTTGACCAAGAAGGAGAGTGATGGAGTGCTGCATCAGATGACCTGGTCCTGACAATCCCCCGACCTCAACCAAATTGAGATGGTTTGGGATGAGTCAGACTGCAGAGGGAAGGAAAAGCAGCCAACAAGTGCTCAGAATATGTGGGAACTAACCTTTGACCTGAAGTGTAAATGGTGCTCATAAGGCTACTGCGTGAGTCAATTAATAAATAATATGCTACACTTGATTTAGGCTACATTATTGCATGCTAAATGTTTCTGATCATTGATAGATGAGCAAACTAATAAATGAGCTACCACTAACCAAAAATAGAGAGATTCGGTGAAACATTGATTGTTTATGAGACAAGTCACAGGATTTTGGTCGGGAGTACGACAGGTTACTACACGAGTGAAGAGCAAGCAGACTTGTATAACATGCTAGCAAAATGTTCTGATCAACTAATATATGAGCAACTAGAATAAAGATGATCATTAGCACTCACCCCAACTCAGCTAACATTTCCCCAGCCTAATTGTTTCCTAATATCCAAACGGAGATTCAGTGAAAACAAAAATCTGACATTGATTGATTTATCTAGAGGAGTCCCCACGCTTGTCTCAAAGTAGCGTGCCTGCGCTGTCCCAATAAAAATGGTGCTTAATGATGATCTAGGTGACCACAGACAACTATTGCTTTAAATGAGTATAACGGTTGAACGTGACTTTGGAAGTTTCAGTATAAACAAGAATTTGATACATGCCCTCAACTACTTTTTATCCAATATTTTCATAATTCAATTGATAATAACTAAGATTAGTTTTCCTCTCTCTGAGCTTTTTATAGACCTAATATCTGTTTCCTCTTCTTCTCACTCCATTGCTACCGGCCTCCGCTGCGATGTTCTCAACATCAGATTAAATCAATGTAGAGTGTTTTCTATAAATCTGGCATTTTTTTCAGATTCAGGCTAATTCAATTTATTTTAGGTCGAACCAGGCCTGGACTCGTGCTTCAGCTCACCAGCTTGGGTCAGACCTGGATCAAATGTTCAGTTCTGATGAAAACTCTAAACTGCATTCAGGTCTCAAGGCGACTTTGTGTGAAGTAAATAAACTAGCCTAAAGGCTTACATGTGTCAACCTGTTTGAATAATGTGCTATTTCATATTTTTCTAATCTGCTGCTGAGCATGTTGTGTATTTTGTGGAATTGCACAAAAAATATATTTCGGGAAATGTGAAGATTGGTCTCAGAACAGTCCCCAGGATCCCGGTTACTGGTGTTAATCCCTAGCACAGAGCACCAGCAGCACAGGTACAGCTAGCTAACATCTGGATCATGGTTGCCATATCTGCTCACTAATTTGTATCTCCATATGGAACGAGATCACTAGGTCCTATGAGACCTGTTGGCCCCGACCACAGCCACTCAAGCTCCAGAAAATGGCGTTTAAATCTGGAATCTGGTATCTGGTATCTTTTAATCCCCACATTAATACCAGTCCAGTCTGATGACAAATTTCACTTCAGGTGAGGGATGCTCCTAGAGGTCACAGGTCAGCTAAACTGGTGAGGTATTCTGGAGTTAAATGTGGGAGGTAAATAATTAACAGTACATCGTTTGGCTCTGGGTTCAGTTCAATAGAAACTTGTCCCCTCAATAATTCAGGTTGTTAGCCCTTTTATCAAGAGTCCCATCAAATATGTATCTTACCCTGGGACCTCTCCCACTCTCTCTACCTACCCTAGCTCATTTCTGATTATCGTTATGGCCAGTTACAATACGGCTGCCTGACATGGATCAAACAAGTATGTTTAGGCGTGCCACTCCTTCCCCTTCCCCACGTCCCATTGAACACGTCCACGGGAGAGATTGATTTGATGGCCAACATTAATTATGTGCCTAGACATAAAGGCAAATTAAGAGTGATATAGTGAAGGATAAATCGACTTGTCAAATTTTCCAAGAGTGAGCGAGTAAGCACTTGGCGCTGGACTTGGACCATAAGGTATTGCGTTATTCCTGCCACTACCGAAGGTTGAGTCACACTGTGTGTGACTGCCTGTCCCTGGACAACCATTTCACTTACAGCACATGCTCACTGGACCGACCGTTCTGTCTGTGCTCACCAGGGCTCTGGCCTAATGGGTCCTAAATGGAAACACTTGTGGTGATGCTGTGGGAGTTGACAGATTTGGACACTTTGTGTACTCTGTAGTGGAACACAAGTATATCATGTATTCAGTCAAGCATCTGTCCTCCTGCATTGTGTCACTATAGGCCGAGGATGTTTCCTCACAGGTGCAGATGGCCTGAGTCTTCGTGGAAATACCTAGACACGATCGGGGAAGATTAGATCGGTGGGTCTAATCATGGACGCTAATTAGTTAAAACCGCATTCCAGCAGGGCGTATATTCCACAAGTTACCACCAGCTAAAGGTATGACTTTTTGCCTATTTACTCGGTTACATATCACTGCTCAATCCACAGTCTCATCAAGCCCAGCCAGACAATTTATAAACTTGATCACTGTAAAAAGCATCTAGACATTATCTCCCATTTCTTTTAGAATAGCAATTGGTTTTCAATAGCAGAGATTGGTATAAACCTTGCAGTTTGTCTCTGACATTTGCAACATTGTTTCAGTGTTGAAATTCGATCTTCAGCTGTCCCATAGTAATGAACGTGTAGGGGTCAGGAGTCGGGATGAGACAGACAGGTAGGCAGCTTTTTTCAGCCAGTCGAAATCAGGATTCAGCCTAATTTTTATGGATATATATACAAAGAAATTTCAATAGAAAGCAGGTAAAAACGAAACAAAGTGCACCTAGTTTGCAGTCTTTCCAGCTTCAGTTTGAAGTGATTGTGTTAGCAGTGTTGTTGGCTAGCTCCTCTGAACAACAGTGTCCTGACAAGAGACCACATTTTCTATGTCAGGTGAAATCAGGCATCATTAGCTCATTGTTATGGATGTGTCCAAATAAATATCACCAGAAAACAGGTTAAACAAATTCAAATGCAGCTACTTTGTTGTTATTCTGGCTGCACTGTTTGACGTGACTGTTAGTTAGCCGTAGTTGGCTAGCTAGCAAGCAAGGGATAAGAACAAACGACTGGGTTGCGTCCATAGTTACAGAACAAAAAGACTTAACGACTGGGTCGCGTGTCTGACAACCAACCCCTTAGAACGAACGACCAGCTGGCTTGTGTGGCAACCCTAGATTTGTGTCGGGACTACTTTGTGGAGGGATGAAATAGTTGTAATAAATGCATCAAAATAACAATTTTAATGAGTTCAGCTCCTTTCCCTCTCTTTGGATCTGACGGGGAATGGGCCTGCTGTGGAAGGTTTGGACCGATCGCCAGGAGCAGTAGGCGTATGCTATCCTGCTTCACGTGAGCCTGTGAAAGGGGTAGTAATGAACGGATTTCTCCATCCCTTTCTCTGGCCGTTGTATTGGGCAGTTCAATGGTGAGAAATGTCTCAGTCCCTGGAGCAAAAACTTTGTGCTATCCAGGAGCACAAGTACAGGACATAAATAAGCTGCTCCCAAACATTTTAAACCTGCATCAGGACATCAACAAGGTGCTCCCAAACATTTTAAACCTGCATCAGGACATCAACAAGGTGCTCCCAAACATTTTAAACCTGCATCAGGACATCAACAAGCTGCTCAGAAACATTTTAAACCTGCATCAGGACATCAACAAGCTGCTCCCAAACATTATAAACCTGTATCAGGACATCAACAAGCTGTTCCCAAACATTATAAACCTGCATCAGGACATCAACAAGCTGTTCCCAAACATTATAAACCGGCATCAGGACATCAACAAGCTGCTCCCAAACATTATAAACCTGCATCAGGACATCAACAAGCTGTTCCCAAACATTATAAACCTGCATCAGGACATCAACAAGCTGCTCCCAAACATTATAAACCAGCATCAGGACATCAATAAGCTGCTCCCAAACATTTTAAACCTGCATCAGGACATCAACAAGCTGTTCCCAAACATTATAAACCAGCATCAGGACATCAATAAGCTGCTCCCAAACATTATAAACCAGCATCAGGACATCAGGAAACATTATAAACATCGGGACATCAATAAGCTGCTCCCAAACATTATAAACCTGCAAGGACATCAACAAGCTGCTCCCAAACATTATAAACCTGCATCAGGACATCAATAAGCTGCTCCCAAACATTATAAACCTGCATCAGGACATCAACAAGGTGCTCCCAAACATTATAAACCTGCATCAGGACATCAACAAGGTGCTCCCAAACATTTTAAACCTGAATCAGGACATCAACAAGCTGTTCCCAAACATTATAAACCAGCATCAGGACATCAATAAGCTGCATCAGGACATCAATAAGCTGCTCCCAAACATTATAAACCTGCATCAGGACATCAATAAGCTGCTCCCAAACATTATAAACCTGCATCAGGACATCAACAAGCTGCTCCCAAACATTATAAACCTGCATCAGGACATCAACAAGCTGCTCCCAAACATTGCTCCCAAACATTATAAACATCAATGCAAACATCAGCATCAGGACATCAATAAGCTGCTCCCAAACATTATAAACCTGCATCAGGACATCAATAAGCTGCTCCCAAACATTATAAACCTGCATCAGGACATCAATAAGCTGCTCCCAAACATTATAAACCTCGATCAGGACATCAACAAGCTGCTCCCAAACATGATAAACCAGCATCAGGAAATTGAGTCTATCATAGTTCATGTGGTAGGCCGTCGTTGTAAATAAGAATTTGTTCTTAACTGACTTGCCAAGTTAAATAAAATTGGGATTCAATGACATTATGAATATCTGGCCCTGTGCCCTCCCTAAATCGTGGCATTGAACGTTTCAGCAGACTTTTAGTCTGCAGCTCTGTGGGTGTGACATTTATTGACAATTTTGATACCTTCTGGAAACAAAGCCTGTTTTATAAGGAGGATGGGATCCACCCAAATCATTTTGGTTCCTGGATTCTTTCACAGCATTATAAGGCTGCATTGAGACAATGACTTATCAATGACCCAACCCAGCTCAGTTTTTCTGTGTTGTCATAATGCTTCAGCAAATGTACATTATCCCAAGGGCATTTGAAGACACAATGTAAGTAACCTAATGTATGTCCCTATAACTGCCCTGAATGCCTCTGCTGATCCTATAGATATTGTATGCAGTAATCATGTGCCTATGAACTAGAGTTATACTGTTAGAACTGATGTGGTGTGTCCTAGTAGGAAGTCCACTGTGTGCAGCTCACCCTGCACTAAAATAAATAACATGAGCATGTCTACTTCTGCTAAGCTTCCCAGTAAAGCAATGAAAACAATCAAGCATCCCAGAAAAGTGGTAGATATAGCCCACGTTAACATATGTAGCTTAAGAAACAAGGTTAATGAAATCAATCATTTGCTAGTAACAGATGACATTCATAATCTGACCATTTCTGAAACTCACTTGGATAATACCGTTGATGATACAATGGTAGCAATACATGGTTATAACATCTACAAAAAATACAGAAATGCTAAAGGTGGAGGGGTTGCTGTTTACATTCAGAACCACATTCCTGTAAAGCTTAGAGAGGGTCTCATGTTAAATATTGTTGATGTAATATGGCTGCCTCACCTAAAGCCCATTCTGGTGGGAAGCTGCTATAGACCACTAAGTGTTAAGTCAGTATCTGGATAGCATGTGTGAAATGCTTTATAATGTACGTGATATCAACAGAGAGGTGTATTTTCTGGGTGATTTAAATATTGACTGGATTTCAGCAGGCTGCCCACTCAAGAGAAAGCTTCAAACTGTAGCTAGTGCTTGCAACCTGGTTCAGGTTATCAGTCAACCTGTCAGGGGAGTTACAAACAGTAATGAAATCATCAACATTTATTGATCACAGCTTTACTAATGCTGAAGAAGTATGCTTTAAAGCAGTATCCAAATCCATCGGATGTAGTGGTCACAATGTAGTAGCCATATCTAGGAAAACCAAAGGCTGGGCCTAATATAGTGTATAAGAGATCATACAATAGGTTTTATAGTGATTCTTATGTTGTTGATGTAAAACATATTTGTTGGTCTGTGGTGTGTAATGTGGAGCAACCAGACGCTGCACTTGACACATTTATGGAATTGCTTATTCCAGTTACTAATAAGCATGTACCCATTAAAAAATGACTTTAAAAACGGTTAAATCCCAGTGGATTGATGAGGAATTGAAAATGTGTATGATTGAGCGGGATAAGGCAAAAGGAATAGCAAGTAAGTCTGGCTGCACAACTGATTATCAAACGTAC
This sequence comes from Oncorhynchus nerka, assembly GCF_034236695.1. Classification (NCBI taxonomy): domain Eukaryota; kingdom Metazoa; phylum Chordata; class Actinopteri; order Salmoniformes; family Salmonidae; genus Oncorhynchus; species Oncorhynchus nerka. The sequence continues at coordinate 78,166 of NW_027040325.1, read as the reverse complement.
AACAAATTGAGAACTCATGTGACTAAACTGAATAAAAAGAATAAACTACACTATGAAACAAGTATACATGCCAAAGAATGTGGGTAAAAAGCTTTGGAGCACCTTAAATGACATTTTGGGCAAAAAGGAAAACTCAGCTTCATCATTTATTGAATCAGATGGCTCATTCATCACAAAACCGAATGATAATGCCAATTACTTAAATTATTTTTTCATTGGCAACATTAGCAAACTTAGGCATGACATGACAGCAACAATTGCTGACACTACACATCCAAGTATAACTGATCAAATTATGAAAGACAAGCATTGTCATTTTTTATTCCATAACGTGAGTGTGGAAGAAGTGAAAATATTATTGTTGTCTATCAACAATGACAAGCCACTGGGGTCTGACAACTTGGATGGAAAATTACTGAAGATAATAGCGGACGATATTGCCACATCTTCAATGTAAGCCTACTAGAAAGTGTGTACCCTCAGGCCTGGAGGGTGTCAGGATTTGGCCAGGGTTGTTCCGGTTTTTGGTCACTAGATGCCCCCATTGTGCCTTTTGACCTTTTGTTTTCCCTTGATCCCCATTATTATTTACACCTGTGCCTCGTTTCCCCTGATTGTATTTAAACCCTTTGTTTTCCTCAGTCCTTTGCTCTGTGTTTGTATGTTAGCACCCAGCCCTAGTACTCTGTGAACTCTTGTTGATCCCGGTGGACTCTCTTGTGGAATTCTGTTTTTTGTTCTTGTTTGTTTGTTTTTGAGTATTTTTTTAGGCTTTTTGTACTATACCTTCCACCTTGTGGATTTACCTTTTTGTCTTGGAGGATTACCTTTGTTCTTGTGGAATTCCTTTTGAGGTTGTGGAGTTACATGTTTTCCTGAAGAACTTCATTTTTTACTTCATTAAATACATCGTCTCAAGTACTGCTGTGTCTGCCTCATCTTCTGGGTTCTGCCAACTATTCGTGGCTCAGTTGGTTAAGTGACTGTTTCTCACCTCGGAGACCCGGGTTCGTAACCAGTTCCTGACAGAAACACAGAGCCAAAAAATGAACCCAGAGGCAGCCAGTTCCCAGGACCTTGTTGCCAGGCTGTTCCACCACCAGGAGACTGTCCAACGCCACGAAGCTGCCCTGGTTCAGCAAGAGGCCTTAATGGCTAGACATTCTCATCTTCTGTCGGAGATGCTGACTTCCATAAAGCAGATATCTGATCGACTTACCTCGGCAACAGTTCCCGTCCCAGTACCTCAGATTCACGTACCCATGGCAGTTAACCCTCTGGCTGAACCTCGTCTTCCACCTCCCCAACGGTTCTCAGGTGATCCAAGTGCTTGTAAAGGGTTTCTCACCCAATGTTCTCTCTCCTTCGAGCTGCAACCCTCGTCGTTCCCCACCGACCGGTCTAAGATCGCATATATCATCACCCTGCTGTCGGAAAAAGCCCTGGCCTGGGCTACTGCTGTGTGGGATGCCTATAGTTCCTGCTGTGCCAGCTACTCTGCCTTTGCTGAGGAATTCAAACGAGTGTTTCAAGGCCCAAGCAGTGGTCCTGACTCAGCCAAACAGCTCCTGACTCTCCACCAAGGTCGGCGCAGCGTGACGGACTATGCCATCCAGTTCCGCACGGTGGCAGCAGCGAGTGGCTGGAACAACGAGGCGCTCACTGTGTGCTTTCTGAAAGGCCTTTCCGACACTATCCAAGATGAACTGGCCACTCGGGAACCACCGGACAATCTCGAGTCC